>NC_069505.1:522520675-522605675 GCF_027579735.1 Bombina bombina | reverse complement strand
AGTTTGTTACTTTATTCCTTATAATATTCTATAGATATGCTGCTAACTATAGTAAAGCAAGATTAATTATATTGAGAAAATTGTTATCTAATACTTATAACACTTGTCATTTTTAATAGTGTGCTCCTCTTTTGATTGAAGGGACACTGAACCCAAATTATTTCTTTCATGATTCAGATAGAGCATGGAATTTTAAGCAACTTTCTAATTTACTCCTATTATCAATTTTTCTTTGTTCTCTTGCTATCTTTATTTTAAATGCAGGAATGTAAATCTTAGCAGCCAACCCATTTTAGGTTCAGAACCATGGATAGCACTTGCTTATTGGAGGCTTACATTTACCCACCAATAAGCAAGCATAACCCAAGGTTCTCAACCAAAAATTGTCCGGCTCCTATGCATCATATTCCTGCATTTTAAATAAAGATAGCAAGAAACGAAGAAAAATTGATAATAGGAGTAAATTAGAAAGTTGCTTAAAATTGCATGCCCTATCTGAATCATGACCGTTTGATTTTGACTAGACTATTAGGGCTAGATTTATCAAGCTGAGGTGGACAGGGGCGCATATACGCGCCCCTGTCCGCCGCAGCTCGCCTCTGGCGGGGCAAATTTCCCTGGAGGAATTTACCATTGCACACAAAAGAAAAATGGATTTAGTGTCCCTTTAGCAAGGTCTAAAATGTAAATGAGCTTGGGTGCATTCCAATTTTAAATAAAATCATTTTTGCAATATATAATATGTGCATATGCTGCTGGAAAACAGTAATATCTTTTACTAGAAGCCTTTTTGGTAATGGAAGTATATTGTAAAAATGATTATATTTAAAACTGAAATGCGGTCATGCACATTTCAATTTTGACCTTTTTATCCCTTTAATGGAAAGCAAATTTTATACGCACCAAGGACCTTTGCTGTGATATAAACATTTGACTGCATTTGAAGTGTGTGTGCGTTCCATAAAGTAGATAATAAAATAGTAATATGTTGTCATTGGCTTTCTTGGCCTGTGGTGACGCAAGCAACCCGAATAAATGCAAAACTGTGGCATCGCAAATTGGAAGTCAGATCTTGTTTACTATCCAGAGGAGGGTTGGCAAACATATTTTAGGCTTTGCAGAACAAGAGACAAAATTGAGGATATTATGTAGGTACTTCTAAAACAACAAAGAAAACTTATTTACACACATTTTTACTAATGAAATTTTAAAGGGGCATTCCAGTCAAAATTTAAATGTAAATAGATTAAAGGGACACTGAACCCAATTTTTTTTTCATTTGTGATTCAGATAGAGCATGCAATTTTAAGCAACTTTCTAATTTACTCCTATTATCAAATTTTCTTCGTTCTCTTGCTTTCTTTATTTGAAAAAGAAGGCATATATGCTATTTTTTTAGTTCAGAACCATGGAAAGCACTTGTTTATTGGTGGGTGAATTTATCCACCAATCAGCAAGAACAACTAAGTATGTTCACCAAAAATGGGCATCTAAACTTACATTCTTGCATTTCAAATAAAGATACCAAAAGAATGAAGAGAATTTGATAATAGGAGTAAATTAGAAAGTTGCTTAAAATTGCATGCTCTATATGAATCACGAAAGAAAAAATTTGGCTTCAGTGTCCCTTTAACCCCTTAATGACAAGTGACGTACCAGGTACGTCCTGCAAAAACTTGCAGTTAGTGACAATGGACGTACCTGGTACGTCACTTGTCTAAGAGAGTGCTGGAAGCGATCGCAATCGCTTCCAGCAGCTCTCAGGGTATTGCAGTGATGCCTCGATATTGAGGCATCCTGCAATACCCTTAGAAAGCATCCGATGCAGAGAGAGCCACTCTGTGGCCCTCTCTGCACCGGTAGCGATGCGGCCGGTTCGTTGGTGGGTGGGAGCGCAACTGGGAGGCGGGTGGGCGGCCCATCGCTACCCGGCATCCGGCTCCTGTTAGTGCAATGTGCACGCCGGGTGCCGGGAGCGTGCGGGTGCGCGCGTGCGCGCGCGGGTGCGCGCGCACGCCCGCGATCACCTACCCACACTGACACCAATGAGTGGGAAGAGGGGGGGAAATATATATATATGAGGATCTGGGAGGGGGAGGGGGTTGGGGTATTGTGGGGGGCTGCTACACTACAGAAAAAAATAAATTAGTAATAAAAAATAATTAAAAACACTTTTTTTGGGGGCAAATTGGGTACTGGCAGACAGCTGCCAGTACCCAAGATGGCGGCAATTAGGTAGGGGAGAGGGTTAGATTGCTGGGGGGGGGGATCATGGAGGTTGGGGCTAAGGCAGGAGTCCATCACAGCTAAAACATTTTATTTTTTTTTATAAAAAAAAATAAAAACTCCTTTTATTTAGTACTGGCAGACTTTCTGCCAGTACTTAAGATGGCGGGGACAATTGTGGGGTGGGGGAGGGAAGAGAACTGTTTGGGAGGGATCAGGGGGTGGGATGTGTCAGGTGGGAGGCTGATCTCTACCCTAAAGCTAAAATTAACCCTGCAAGCTCCCTACAAGCTACCTAATTTAACCCCTTAACTGCTGGGCATAATTTACGTGTGGTGCGCAGCAGCATTTAGCGGCCTTCTACTTACCAAAAAGCAACCACAAAGCCATATAAGTCTGCTATTTCTGAACAAAGGGGATCCCAAAGAAGCATTTACAACCATTTGTGCCTTAATTGCAGAAGCTGTTTGTAAATAATTTCAGTGGGAAACCTAAAGTTTGTGACAAAATTTGTGAAAAAGTGAACTTTTTTTTTATTTGATGACATTTGGCGGTGAAATGGTGGCATGAAATATACCAAAATGGGCCTAGATCAATACTTTGGGTTGTCTTCTAAAAAAAAATATATACATGTCAAGGGATATTCAGGTATTCCTGACAGATATCAGGGTTCCAATGTAACTAGCGCTAATTTTGAAAAAAAGTTGTTTGGAAATAGCAAAGTGCTACTTGTATTTATGGCCCTATAACTTGGAAAAAAAGTAAAGAACATGTAAACATTGGGTATTTCTAAACTCAGGACAAAATTTAGAAACTATTTAGCATAGGTGTTTTTTGGTGATTGTAGATGTGTAACAGATTTTGGGGGTCAAAGTTAAAAAAAGTGTGTTTTTTTCAATTTTTTCCTCATATTTTATATTTTTTTTTATAGGAAATTATAAGATATGATGAAAATAATGGTATCCTTAGAAAGTCCATTTAATGGCGAGAAAAACGGTATATAATATGTATGGGTACAGTAAATGAGTAAGAGGAAAATTACAGCTAAACACAAACACTGCAGAAATGTAAAAATAGCCATTGTCATTAAGGGTAAGAAAATTGAAAAATGGTCCGGTCATTAAGGGGTTAATTACATATTTGAATAGGAACATATTTGTAATATACATTTATTGGCAAAAATGCTTCTAGTAAGAGTTATTATTGTTTTAGTGTTAACATTTTTCTCTGCACGTGAAGCATAGCTAGATATTCTCAGTGCACCAGCACTTCAAATAATGCAGCTGCTCTGAGCACCAGTGGGGCTTGTATTATGTCAGCAATTAACAAATTGAGTCAATACCAGATAATACAAGCACCTTAGGCTCTCTGAGCAAGTGCTGTGTTTGAAATGCTGGTGCACAGTGCATACTTACTTATACATGTGTATTACAAAAATGCTTCTATTTAAAACTGAAATGCATCAATGTGGATTCCAAATTTGTCTGGGATGTCCCTTTAAATATATGACAAACAAATGTGACATTTGGATACAAATTTTGGTTGCAGCCTCCTTTTCCTTTTTTTTAATTTCATGAAACAATTCTGCTGTTATTCCATTTGAAAGTCTGTACTTTTTCTCATTGTTTCGTTTCTTTGAGTAAGGAATATTGTGATAATGTATACTGTAGTGCGCAGAGCAGCAGAGCATAGCGAAGAGAGCGCCATATAGGTCTCTGTCGGAATTACTAAACTCAGCCACAGATAATACGAAAATAAATAAAAACGGCTCTGTTTTAAAGGGACACTGAACCCAAATTTTTTCTTTCGTGATTCAGATAGAACATGCAATTTTAAGCAACTTTCTAATTTACTCCTATTATCAATTTTTCTTCGTTCTCTTGCTATCTTTATTTGAAAAAGAAGGCATCTAAGCTTTTTTTCTAATTTAGAACTCTGGACAGCACTTTTTTATTGGTGGATGAATTTATCCACCAATCAGCAAGGACAACCCAGGTTATTCACCAAAAATGGTCCGGCATCTAAACTTGCCTTCTTGCATTTCAAATAAAGATACCAAGAGAATGAAGACAATTTGATAAGAGGAGTAAATTAGAAAGTTGCTTAAAATGTCATGCTCTATCTGAATCATGAAAGAAAAAACTTGGGTTCAGTGTCCCTTTAATTAAAGGGATGCGAAACCCAAAATTTTTCTTTCACGATTCAGATAGAGCATGACATTTTAAACAGCTTTCTAATGTACTCCTATTATCAAATTTTGTTTGTTCTCTTGGTATCTTTTGTTAAACAAAGCAGGGACATATGCTTAGGAACCGGCACATTTCTGGCGCACTATATGGCAGCAGTTTTTCAAGAATGCTATCCATTTCCATGAGCACTAGATGGCAGCACTATTTCCTGCTATATAGTGCTCCAGATGCCTACCTAGGTATCTCTTCACAAAGAATATCATGGGAACTAAGCTAATTTGATAACAGAAGTTAATAATAAAAGTTTTTTAAAATGACATGCTCTGTCTGAATCCCAAAAGATACATTTTGTGTTTCATATCCCTTTAAACTTTATTTATGGACATTAATGTCTTATTAAAGGGACAGTCTAGTCAAGATTAAACTTTCATGATTCAGATAGAGCGGGCAATTTAAAGCAACTTTCTAATTTACTTCTATTATCAATTTTTCTTCGTTCTTTTGCTATCTGTTTTTGAAAAAGCAAGAATGTAAGCTTAGGAGCCAGACCATTTTTGGTTCAGCACCTGGTAAGTGCTTTCTGACTGGTGTCTAAATGTAGCCACCAATCAGCAAGCACTAGCCAGGTGCTGAACCAAAAATGGGCCGGCTTCTAAGCTTACATTCAAATAAAGATACCAAAAGAACAAAGACAAATTGATAATAGGAGTAAAAGTCTGCCTGAATCATGAAAGTTTAATTCTGACTAAACTATTAGGGCTAGATTTATCAATATGAGGCGGACAGGGGAGAATATATGCGCCCCTGTCCGCCGCAGCTCGCTTCTGACGGTGCAAATTTCCCGGACGAATTTATCATTCACGAGCGCTATTTTGCGCTTGTGTTCAATCCCGCCCCTGCCCACGCACAGCCATTCACGTGCGAGCAGGAGCTGTCAATCTCCCCGGTCGGACTAGCCGACGGAGATTGAAGAAAGCAGCGGTCTGATGACTGCTGCTTGTTAAATACGGCGAGCAGGTTCTCTACAGCCATAGTGGCTCAAAGGCTAGCGAAAGCCTTTGATAAATCGACCCCTTAATATATTACTGTATACCCACTACACTCTATTTGCTATGCATTTTTCTATCATATGTGGTATTACAGTAACATTTAAGCGTCTACTGATTATCAGGGGTCCCTTTGACAGCGCAAAGTGCCAGCTCTAACCAAGAGAAACGACAGCTGACATTCACGTGGGACAAAACATCCAAAGGCACCGGGATCTGGTGAGGAATGTTATCTGAGTGCAGGATTCCTGAACAGACTTGGTATTGTCTAGATAGCTCACGCTGGGAGACTGAGCCTCCTTTGTATCATATAACTCGCAGAAAATCCTAGAACTCTGCATACATGAATGCTGTTTATTGTTCCCAGGGCAGATAAAAGAGTCCGTATGAGCAAGCCACCAAATATACCTGACATTTGATTTAAAAGGTCCCAATGAGTGCACCATTTTGTTCATGACATTACCTGTTGATTCTGTTAAAAATATTAATTTAAACTTAAAGGCACAGTAGAGTCATAATTAGACAGAGCATACAATTTTAAACTACTTTCCAATTTACTTCTATTATTTAATTTGCTTCTGTTTCTTGTTATCCTTTGCTGAAAGGTTTATCTATGTAAGCTCAGGAGCAGCAAAGAACCTAGGTTCTAGCTGCTGATTGGTGGCTGCATATATATACCGATTGTCATTGGCTCACCCATGTGTTCAGTTAGAAACCAGTAGTGTATTGCTGCTCCTTCAACAAATGATACCAAGAGAATGAAACAAATTAGAAAATAGAAGTAAATTAGAAAGTTGTTTAAAATTGTATTCTCTATCTGAATCATGAAAGAAAATGTTTGAGTTGCATGTCCTTTTAAGATCATTACATATTTTAAAGGGACATTACTGCTTCAACAGGAAGTTTACTACTTTCCGTGACTCAGAGTTGTGGTTGTGTCCTAGTTTTTGTTAAACTGCTAGCATTAATGGGCTATTAAAGTAAAAAAAATATGCTTTAATATGTTAGAGCAGGGATTGACAAACCCAGGAGTCAAGTAACCACTGTCACCTAGAATTACACCCCTGGCTCCTAACTTTTTTGGGTTATTATCCATAGATCTATTTACAAATACCACTGTCTGACTCCTAAAAATATGCCCAGCTCCTTGATAAATCAAGCCCAGAGTGGTCTGGACTATTAAAGGACCCGTAAATACAGTAGATTTGCATAATCAACAAATGCATGATAACAAGACAATGAAATTGCACTTAGGCTGAACTTCAAATGAATAATAGTTTTTTTTCTCACAAGTTTCAAAGTTCTGTCTCTTACCACTCCCGCTACATCATGTGACAGCCATCAGCCAATCACAAATGCATATTCCGTGAATTCTTGCACATGCTCAGTAGGAGCTAGTGATTTAAAACGAGTAAATATAAAAAGACTGTGCACATTTTGTTAGTGGGAGTGAATAAGAAACGTTGTTTAAAAATTGCTGCTCACGGTCATAAAAGATTAATGTTGACGAGTGTCACTTTAAAGGGGCACTAACCCCAATTTTTTCTTTAATGATTCAGATAGAGCATGCAATTTTAAGCAACTTTCTAATTTACTCCTATTATCAATTTTTCTTTGTTCTTTTGCTATCTTTATTTAAAAAGCAGGAATGTGATGCATAGGAGCCGGACCATTTTTGGTTGAGAACCTGGGTTATGCTTGCTTATTGGTAGGTAAATGTAAGCCTCCAATAAGCAAGCGCTATCCATATTGCTGAACCTAAAATGGGCTGGCTGCTAATATTCACATTCCTGCTTTTCAAAGAAAGATAGCAAGAGAACAAAGAAAAATTGATAATAGGAGTAAATTAGAAAGTTGCTTAAAATTTAAAGGGACACTGAACCCAAATTGTTTATTTTGTAATTCAGATAGAGCATGCAATTTTAAGCAACTTTCTAATTTACTCCAATTACCAATTTTTCTTCGTTCTCTTGCTATCATTATTTGAAATAGAAGGCATCTAAGCTTTTTTTTTTTGTTTCAGTACTCTGGACAGCACTTTTTTATTGGTGGATAAATTTATCCACCAATCAGCAAGGACAACCCAAGTTGTTCATCAAAAATGAGCCGGCATCTAAACTTACATTCTTGCATTTCAAATAAAGATACAAAGAGAATGAAGAAAATTTGATAATAGGAGTAAATTAGAAAGTTGCTTAAAATGTCATGCTTAATCTGAATCACGAAAGAAAGATTTTGGGTACAGTGTCCCTTTAATACTCTATCTGAATGATAAAAGAAAAAAATTGGGTTCAGTGTCCCTTTAAGATAGATGTTTTATGACTGTTTGATTTAGTGCTGAAATATTTTCCTTTTCATCAACAGAGAAGTTACAGACCCAATGCATAAAAGGACAATAATGTAAATGATTATACTTTTTTTTTTTAAAACAAGCTTTATTTGTCTAATTCTGCATACAATATAGTGATATAAACAAGCGATAAAAAAATCATAATGTTCAATGACATACAGAGAAAGTCAGAACTGAGATAAGAGGTGGCCTTCAAGAATTTGGCTTTCAACAAAGAATACCAAGAGAACAAAGCAAATTTGATGATAAAAGTAAATTGGAAAGTCGATTAAAATTAAATGTTTTATCTAAATCATGAAAGTTTAATTTTGACTAGACTGTCCCTTTAACCAGATGAGGTGGTGGTGTGAACCCACTACAAACTCAATAACTACGATTGCAGCCCTAGCTGCTTCGCTACACATAGGGCTTCACGGGAGCACAGTGTCAATTAAAAATAGCCATTTATTGTGAACGAATATAAAACATAATAGTATGGAACAAAGTTGGGCAGCAGAAAGCACCGCCAACTGACGCGTTTCATGTCACTTCTTTGGAGCTTTTGCTGTAAATGAGAGGGATATGTATGGTGTAGTGTTAATAAGCTTGTCCCAAATGTTAAAAAACATGTATCCAGCAAGAAGTATCTGGATATGACTTTTGGTCTTGAATTGGGCAGGGAACCAGGCCCAGGAATGCATATTGCCAAGCTGCAGGAGATCCATCGCTTATGGAAGGAGTTGGAGCTCAACTCTATTAACCCCTTGAGTGCTAACGACAGCTCTGAGCCATCGCAGAGTTTCCCACTCAGGTGCCAACGACGGCTCAGCCGTCGCTAGCACTCTCCCACCTTGAGGGAGATTTGGGGGTTATGTGCGGTGACGTCACGCGCAATGTCGTCACCGGGCAACTTTATTTAAACTTAACAATGTTAAGTATAGGAAAAAACATAATTTATGCTTACCTGATAAATTCCTTTCTTCTGTTGTGTGATCAGTCCACGGGTCATCATTACTTCTGGGATATAACTCCTCCCCAACAGGAAATGCAAGAGGATTCACCCAGCAGAGCTGCATATAGCTCCTCCCCTCTACGTCAGTCCCAGTCATTCGACCAAGAATCAACGAGAAAGGAGTAACCAAGGGTGAAGTGGTGACTGGAGTATAATTTAAAAGATATTTACCTGCCTTAAAACAGGGCGGGCCGTGGACTGATCACACAACAGAAGAAAGGAATTTATCAGGTAAGCATAAATTATGTTTTCTTCTGTTATGTGTGATCAGTCCACGGGTCATCATTACTTCTGGGATACCAATACCAAAGCAAAAGTACACGGATGACGGGAGGGATAGGCAGGCTCATTATATAGAAGGAACCACTGCCTGAAGAACCTTTCTCCCAAAAATAGCCTCCGAAGAAGCAAAAGTGTCAAATTTGTAAAATTTGGAAAAAGTATGAAGCGAAGACCAAGTTGCAGCCTTGCAAATCTGTTCAACAGAGGCCTCATTCTTAAAGGCCCAAGTGGAAGCCACAGCTCTAGTGGAGTGAGCTGTAATTCTTTCAGGAGGCTGCTGACCAGCAGTCTCATAGGCTAAACGTATTATGCTACGAAGCCAAAAAGAGAGAGAGGTAGCAGAAGCTTTTTGACCTCTCCTCTGTCCAGAATAAACGACAAACAGGGAAGAAGTTTGGCGAAAATCTTTAGTTGCCTGCAAGTAGAACTTGAGGGCACGAACTACATCCAGATTGTGTAGAAGACGTTCCTTCTTTGAAGAAGGATTTGGACACAAGGATGGAACAACAATCTCTTGATTGATATTCCTGTTAGTGACCACCTTAGGTAAGAACCCAGGTTTAGTACGCAGAACTACCTTGTCTGAGTGAAAAATCAGATAAGGAGAATCACAATGTAAGGCTGATAACTCAGAGACTCTTCGAGCCGAGGAAATAGCCATTAAAAACAGAACTTTCCAAGATAACAATTTTATATCAATGGAATGAAGGGGTTCAAATGGAACACCCTGTAAAACGTTAAGAACTAAGTTTAAACTCCATGGCGGAGCAACAGCTTTAAACACAGGCTTGATCCTAGCCAAAGCCTGACAAAAAGCCTGGACGTCTGGATTTTCTGACAGACGCCTGTGTAACAAGATGGACAGAGCTGAAATCTGTCCCTTTAATGAACTAGCTGATAAACCCTTTTCTAACCCTTCTTGTAGAAAAGACAATATCCTAGAGATCCTAACCTTACTCCAGGAGTAATGTTTGGATTCGCACCAGTATAGGTATTTACGCCATATTTTATGGTAAATCTTTCTGGTAACAGGCTTCCTAGCCTGTATCAGGGTATCAATAACCGACTCAGAAAAACCACGTTTTGATAAAATCAAACGTTCAATTTCCAAGCAGTCAGCTTCAGAGAAGTTAGATTTTGATGTTTGAATGGACCCTGTATCAGAAGGTCCTGTCTTAGAGGTAGAGACCAAGGCGGACAGGATGACATGTCCACTAGATCTGCATACCAAGTCCTGCGTGGCCATGCAGGCGCTATTAGAATCACTGATGTTCTCTCCTGCTTGATTTTGGCAATCAATCGAGGAAGCAGCGGAAAGGGTGGAAACACATAAGCCATCCCGAAGTTCCAAGGTGCTGTCAAAGCATCTATCAGAACCGCTCCCGGATCCCTGGATCTGGACCCGTAGCGAGGAAGTTTGGCGTTCTGGCGAGACGCCATGAGATCTATCTCTGGTTTGCCCCAACGTCGAAGTATTTGGGCAAAGACCTCCGGATGAAGTTCCCACTCCCCCGGATGAAAAGTCTGGCGACTCAAGAAATCCGCCTCCCAATTCTCCACTCCCGGGATGTGGATTGCTGACAGGTGGCAAGAGTGAGACTCTGCCCAGCGAATTATCTTTGATACTTCCACCATTGCTAGGGAGCTTCTTGTCCCTCCCTGATGGTTGATGTAAGCTACAGTCGTGATGTTGTCCGACTGAAACCTGATGAACCCCCGAGTTGTTAATTGGGGCCAAGCTAGAAGGGCATTGAGAACTGCCCTCAATTCCAGAATGTTTATTGGAAGGAGACTCTCCTCCTGATTCCATAGTCCCTGAGCCTTCAGAGAATTCCAGACAGCGCCCCAACCTAGAAGGCTGGCGTCTGTTGTTACAATTGTCCAGTCTGGCCTGCTGAATGGCATCCCCCTGGACAGGTGTGGCCGATGAAGCCACCATAGAAGAGAATTTCTGGTCTCTTGATTCAGATTCAGAGTAGGGGACAAATCTGAGTAATCCCCATTCCACTGACTTAGCATGCATAATTGCAGAGGTCTGAGGTGTAGGCGTGCAAAAGGTACTATGTCCATTGCCGCTACCATTAAGCCGATCACCTCCATGCATTGAGCTACTGACGGGTGTTGAATGGAATGAAGGACACGGCATGCATTTTGAAGCTTTGTTAACCTGTCCTCTGTCAGGTAAATCTTCATTTCTACAGAATCTATAAGAGTCCCCAAGAATGGAACTCTTGTGAGAGGAAAAAGAGAACTCTTCTTTTCGTTCACTTTCCATCCATGCGACCTTAGAAATGCCAGAACTAACTCTGTATGAGACTTGGCAGTTTGAAAGCTTGAAGCTTGTATTAGAATGTCGTCTAGGTATGGAGCTACCGAAATCCCTCGCGGTCTTAGTACCGCCAGAAGGGCACCCAGAACCTTTGTGAAGATTCTTGGAGCCGTAGCCAATCCGAATGGAAGAGCTACAAACTGGTAGTGCCTGTCTAAGAAGGCAAACCTTAGATACCGGTGATGATCTTTGTGGATCGGTATGTGAAGGTAAGCATCCTTTAAATCCACTGTGGTCATGTACTGACCCTCTTGGATCATGGGTAAGATTGTCCGAATAGTTTCCATTTTGAACGATGGAACTCTTAGGAATTTGTTTAGAATCTTTAAATCTAAGATTGGCCTGAAAGTTCCCTCTTTTTTGGGAACCACAAACAGGTTTGAGTAGAACCCTTGTCCTTGTTCCGACCGCGGAACCGGATGGATCACTCCCATTATTAACAGATCTTGTACGCAGCGTAGAAACGCTTCTTTCTTTATCTGGTTTGTTGACAACCTTGACAGATGAAATCTCCCCCTTGGGGGAGATAATTTGAAGTCTAGAAGGTATCCCTGAGATATGATCTCTAGTGCCCAGGGATCCTGAACATCTCTTGCCCAGGCCTGGGCGAAGAGAGAGAGTCTGCCCCCCACTAGATCCGGTCCCGGATCGGGGGCTCTCGGTTCATGCTGTCTTTGGGGCAGCAGCCGGTTTCCTGGCCTGCTTGCTCTTGTTCCAGGACTGGTTAGGCTTCCAGCCTTGCCTGTAACGAGCAACAGCTCCTTCCTGTTTTGGTGCAGTGGAGGTTGATGCTGCTCCTGTTTTGAAGTTCCGAAAGGGACGAAAATTAGACTGTCTAGCCTTAGCTTTGGCTTTGTCTTGAGGTAGGGCGTGGCCCTTACCTCCTGTAATGTCAGCGATAATCTCTTTCAAACCGGGCCCAAATAAAGACTGCCCCTTGAAAGGTATATTAAGTAATTTGGACTTAGAAGTAACATCAGCTGACCAGGATTTTAGCCACAGCGCCCTACGTGCCTGTATGGCGAATCCTGAGTTCTTAGCCGTAAGTTTGGTTAAATGTACTACGGCCTCCGAAATGAAGGAATTAGCTAGTTTAAGGACTCTAAGCCTGTCCGTAATGTCGTCTAGCGTAGATGAACTAAGGTTCTCTTCAAGCGACTCAATCCAAAATGCTGCCGCAGCCGTAATCGGCGCGATACATGCAAGGGGTTGTAATATAAAACCTTGTTGAACAAACATTTTCTTAAGGTAACCCTCTAATTTTTTATCCATTGGATCTGAGAAAGCACAGCTATCCTCCACCGGGATAGTGGTACGCTTAGCTAAAGTAGAAACTGCTCCCTCCACCTTGGGGACCGTTTGCCATAAGTCCCGAGTGGTGGCGTCTATTGGAAACATCTTTCTAAATATTGGAGGGGGTGAGAACGGCACACCGGGTCTATCCCACTCCTTAGTAACAATTTCAGTTAGTCTCTTAGGTATAGGAAAAACGTCAGTACTCGCCGGTACCGCAAAGTATTTATCCAACCTACACAGTTTCTCTGGTATTGCAACGGTGTTACAATCGTTGAGAGCTGCTAAGACCTCCCCTAGTAATACACGGAGGTTCTCCAATTTAAATTTAAAATTTGAAATATCTGAGTCCAATCTGTTTGGATCAGAACCGTCACCCACAGAATGAAGCTCTCCGTCCTCATGCTCTGCGAGCTGTGACGCAGTATCAGACATGGCCCTAGCATTGTCAGCGCACTCTGTTCTCACCCCAGAGTGATCACGCTTGCCTCTTAGTTCTGGTAATTTAGACAAAACTTCAGTCATAACAGTAGCCATATCTTGTAATGTTATCTGTAATGGCCGCCCAGATGTACTAGGCGCCAAAATATCACGCACCTCCCGGGCGGGAGATGCAGGTACTGCCGCGTGAGGCGAGTTAGTCGGCATAACTCTCCCCTCGCTGTTTGGTGAAATTTGTTCACATTGTACAGATTGACTTTTATTTAAAGTAGCATCAATACAGTTAGTACATAAATTTCTATTGGGCTCCACCTTGGCATTGGAACAAATGACACAGATATCTTCCTCTGAGTCAGACATGTTTAACACACTAGCAAAAAACTTACAACTTGGTTATAATCTTTTTTAGCAAAAAAACGTACTGTGCCTCAAAGAGGTACTAACGATTAAATGACAGTTGAAATAATGAACTGAAAAACAGTTATAGCATCAAACTTTAAAACAACAAAACTTTTAGCAAAGGTTTGTTCCCATTAGTAAAATAACAATAATTAAATTTGACATAAAAAATACAAAGCAACGTTTTTATTCACAGTCACTATAAGAATTCTCACAGCTCTGCTGAGAGAATTTACCTCCCTTCAAAGAAGTTTGAAGACCCCTGAGATCTATCAGAGATGAACCGGATCATGCAGGAAATATAAAAGTAACTGACTGGTATTTTTTGATGCGTAGCAAAGAGCGCCAAAAACGGCCCCTCCCTCTCCCACACAGCAGTGAAGAGAAACGAAACTGTCACAATTAAAGCAAAAAAACTGCCAAGTGGAAAATAATGCCCAAATATTTATTCACACAGTACCTCAGCAATGTAAACGATTCTACATTCCAGCAAAAACGTTTAACATGATAAATAGTTATTAAAAAGGATTAGTGACCTTTAACAGAGTAGTTCCGGTGAAATACCATCCCCAGAATACTGAAGTGT
The DNA here is from genome assembly GCF_027579735.1 of Bombina bombina. Classification (NCBI taxonomy): domain Eukaryota; kingdom Metazoa; phylum Chordata; class Amphibia; order Anura; family Bombinatoridae; genus Bombina; species Bombina bombina. The sequence goes on along the minus strand of NC_069505.1, from coordinate 522,591,543 downwards.
ATACATACATGTCATTTTAACGGTATGGCAGGATTTTCTCATCAATTCCATTCAGAAAATAAAAACTGCTACATACCTCAATGCAGATTCATCTGCCCGCTGTCCCCTGATCTGAAGCCTTTACCTCCCTCAGATGGCCGAGAACAGCAATATGATCTTAACTACTCCGGTTAAAATCATAGTAAAAAACTCTGACAGATTCTTCCTCAAACTCTGCCAGAGAAGTAATAACACGCTCCGGTGCTATTTTAAAATAACAAACTTTTGATTGAAGTCATAAAAACTAAGTATAATCACCATAGTCCTCTCACACATCCTATCTAGTCGTTGGGTGCAAGAGAATGACTGGGACTGACGTAGAGGGGAGGAGCTATATGCAGCTCTGCTGGGTGAATCCTCTTGCATTTCCTGTTGGGGAGGAGTTATATCCCAGAAGTAATGATGACCCGTGGACTGATCACACATAACAGAAGAAAGGGGCATGCTGCTTAGAAGCCTGTATCTCAAGCATCTAAGCAGCTACAGACCTCCAAGACACACCGTTGGAAAGGTAATCGCCAGCTTAGCACCCAGGTGGGAAAGTGCTTAGCACTCAAAGGGTTAAAGTGATATTAAACCCAACATTTTTATTTCATGGTTCAGATAGAGCATGCAATTTTAAACAACTTTCCAATGTACTTGTGTTATCTAATTTGCTTCGTTCTTTTGGTATCCCTTTGTTGAAAAGAATACCTAGGTAGGCTCAGGAGCTAGAAGCTAGCTGCTGATTGGTGACTGCACATATATGCCTCTTGTCATTGACGTACCAATGTGTTCAGTCAACTCCCAGTAGTGCATTTCTGTTCCTTCAAAAAAAGGATACCAAGAGAATGAAGCAAAATTGTCAATAGAAGTAATTTGGAAAGTTGTTTAAAAATGTTCTAGCTGAGTCATGAAATATATTTTTTTGAGTTTCATGTCCCTTTAAAAAATTGTAGTATAGCAGCCGGCCTAGAAACCTATAGGTTTGATAGCCCCAAGCCACCATTTTCTTTTAGAATATATAAGTCCCATTTCTTTACCAGGGATTAAGATTCCATAAGTATTTCTTGATTGTGTTTTGGAGTTGTGTAATAAAGGCATGTGGCAAGGCAATACAAAGGATTTGTAATACATATAGGAACTTTGGAAATATGCTCATTTTTATTACACCGATACATTCTAACCACAAAATGCACTTGTTTTTCCAACTGCAGAAAAGATCACATACTATCGCATCTTTAACCCCTTAACGACCAACGACGTATGGGGTACGTCCTGCAAAAAAATGCAGTTAAGGACCAAGGACGTACCCCGTACGTCTTTGGTCTTTGAAAGCCCTGGAAGCGATCCTGATCGCTTCCAGCCGCTTTCATGTTATTGCAGTGATGCCTCGATATTGAGGCATCCTGCAATAACAGTTTTGAGCAGTCCGATTTAGAGAGAGCCACTCTGTGGCCCTCTCTGCATCGGCCATTGATCGCGGTGTTCGTTGGTGGGTGGGAGCTTATCCAGGGAGGTGGGTGGGCGGCGATCAATGGAGGAGGGAGGCAGGATCGCGTGTGGGGTGCGTGCCAGAATGCTCGCGCGTGCACGGGAGCGTGAGCGAGCGTGCGCGTGCACGAGGGTGGGTGCGCGCGTGTGCGGGTGGGAACCCTACACTATGGAACAATTATAAGGACTCAGTGGGAGAGACTCAGTGGGAGAGAGGGTATAAATAAATAAAAGTAGTAATCTGGGAGAGGGTTGGGGGTTGTGGGGAGGCAGCTACACTACAGAAAATAGTTGTTTATTTTAAAATAAAAATAAACAAAAACTTTTTAATTTCAAACTGGGTACTGGCAGACAGCTGCCAGTACCCAATATGGCGCACAATAAGGCAGGGGGGGGGGGTTAGAGAGCTGTTTGGGGGGGATCAGGGAGGTTGGGGGCTAAGGGGGGATCCTACATAGCAGAATATGTAAATATGCTCAAAAAAATAATAAAAAAATAAAAGATAGCTTTTATTTTAGTACTGGCAGACTTTCTGCCAGTACTTAAGATGGCGGGACAATTGTGGGGTGGGGGAGGGAAGAGAGCTGTTTGGGAGGGATCAGGGGGTGTGATGTGTCAGGTGGGAGGCTGATTTCTACACTAAAGCTAAAATTAACCCTGCAAGCTCCCTACAAGCTACCTAATTAACCCCTTCACTGCTAGCCATAATACTCGTGTGATGCGCAGCTGCATTTAGCGGCCTTCTAATTACCAAAAAGCAACGCCAAAGCCATATATGTCTGCTATTTCTGAACAAAGGGGATCCCAGAGAAGCATTTACAACAATTTGTGCCATAATTGCACAAGCTGTTTGTAAATGATTTCAGTGAGAAACCTAAAATTGTGAAAAATTTAACTTTTTTATTAATTTGATCGCATTTGGCGGTGAAATGGTGGCATGAAATATACCAAAATTGGCCTAGATCAATACTTGGGGTTGTCTACTACACTACACTAAAGCTAAAATTATCCCTAAAAACTTCCTACATGCTCCATAATTAACCCCTTCACTGCTGGGCATAATACATGTGTAGTGCGCAGTGGCATTTAGCAGCCTTCTAATTACTAAAAAGCAACGCCAAAGCCATATATATCTGCTATTTCTGAACAAAGGGGATCCCAGAGAAGAATTTACAACCATTTAAGCCATAATTGCACAAGCTGTTTGTAAATAATTTCAGTGAGAAACCAAAAGTTTGTGAAAAAATTAGTAAAAAAGTGAACGATTTTTTGTATTTAATCGCATTTGGCGGTGAAATGGTGGCATGAAATATACCAAAATGGGCCTAGATGAATACTTTGGGATGTCTACTAAAAAAAATATATACATGTCAATGGATATTCAGAGATTCCTGAAAGATATTAGTGTTCTAATGTAACTAGCGCTAATTTTGAAAAATAATGGTTTGGAAATAGCAAAGTGCTACTTGTACTTGTTGCCCTATAACTTACAAAAAAAGCAAAGAACATGTAAACATTGGGTATTTCTAAACTCAGGACAAAATTTAGAAACTATTTAGCACGAGTGTTTTTTGGTGGTTGTAGATGTGTAATAGATTTTTGGGGTCATAGTTAGAAAAAGTGTGTTTTTTTCAATTTTTTACTCATATTTTATAATTTTTTTTGTAGTAAATTATAAGATATGATGAAAATAATGGTATCTTTAGAAAGTCCATTTAATGGCGAGAAAAACGGTATATAATATGTGGGTACAGTAAATGAGTAAGAGGAAAAACATAATTTATGCTTACCTGATAAATTCCTTTCTTCTGTTGTGTGATCAGTCCACGGGTCATCATTACTTCTGGGATATAACTCCTCCCCAACAGGAAATGCAAGAGGATTCACCCAGCAGAGCTGCATACAGCTCCCCCCCTCTACGTCAGTCCCAGTCATTCGACCAAGAATCAACGAGAAAGGAGTAACCAAGGGTGAAGTGGTGACTGGAGTATAATTTAAAAGATATTTACCTGCCTTAAAACAGGGCGGGCCGTGGACTGATCACACAACAGAAGAAAGGAATTTATCAGGTAAGCATAAATTATGTTTTCTTCTGTTATGTGTGATCAGTCCACGGGTCATCATTACTTCTGGGATACCAATACCAAAGCAAAAGTACACGGATGACGGGAGGGAAAGGCAGGCTCATTATACAGAAGGAACCACTGCCTGAAGAACCTTTCTCCCAAAAATAGCCTCCGAAGAAGCAAAAGTGTCAAATTTGTAAAATTTGGAAAAAGTATGAAGTGAAGACCAAGTTGCAGCCTTGCAAATCTGTTCAACAGAGGCCTCATTCTTAAAGGCCCAAGTGGAAGCCACAGCTCTAGTGGAGTGAGCTGTAATTCTTTCAGGAGGCTGCTGTCCAGCAGTCTCATAGGCTAAACGTATTATGCTACGAAGCCAAAAAGAGAGAGAGGTAGCAGAAGCTTTTTGACCTCTCCTCTGTCCAGAGTAAACGACAAACAAGGAAGAAGTTTGGCGAAAATCTTTAGTTGCCTGCAAGTAGAACTTGAGGGCACGAACTACATCCAGATTGTGTAAAAGACGTTCCTTCTTTGAAGAAGGATTTGGACACAAGGATGGGACAACAATCTCTTGATTGATGTTCCTGTTAGTGACTACCTTAGGTAAGAACCCAGGTTTAGTACGCAGAACTACCTTGTCTGAGTGAAAAATCAGATAAGGGGAATCACAATGTAAGGCTGATAACTCAGAGACTCTTCGAGCCGAGGAAATAGCCATTAAAAACAGAACTTTCCAAGATAACATTTTTATATCAATGGAATGAAGGGGTTCAAACGGAACACCCTGTAAAACGTTAAGAACTAAGTTTAAACTCCATGGTGGAGCAACAGCTTTAAACACAGGCTTGATCCTAGCTAAAGCCTGACAAAAGGACTGGACGTCTGGATTTTCTGACAGACGTCTGTGTAACAAGATGGACAGAGCTGAAATCTGTCCCTTTAATGAACTAGCTGATAAACCCTTTTCTAAACCTTCTTGTAGAAAAGACAGTATCCTAGCGATCCTAACCTTACTCCAGGAGTAACCTTTGGATTCGCACCAGTATAGGTATTTCCGCCATATTTTATGGTAAATCCTTCTGGTAACAGGCTTCCTAGCCTGAATTAGGGTATCAATAACCGACTCAGAAAAACCACGTTTTGATAAAATCAAGCGTTCAATTTCCAAGCAGTCAGCTTCAGAGAAGTTAGATTTTGATGTTTGAATGGACCCTGTATCAGAAGGTCCTGTCTTAGAGGTAGAGACCAAGGCGGACAGGATGACATGTCCACTAGATCTGCATACCAAGTCCTGCGTGGCCATGCAGGTGCTATTAGAATTACTGATGCTCTCTCCTGTTTGATTTTGGCAATCAATCGAGGAAGCAGCGGGAAGGGTGGAAACACATAAGCCATCCTGAAGTTCCAAGGTGCTGTCAAAGCATCTATCAGAACTGCTCCCGGATCCCTGGATCTGGACCCGTAGCGAGGAAGTTTGGCGTTCTGGCGAGACGCCATGAGATCTATCTCTGGTTTGCCCCAACGTCGAAGTATTTGGGCAAAGACCTCCGGATGAAGTTCCCACTCCCCCGGATGAAAAGTCTGGCGACTCAAGAAATCCGCCTCCCAGTTCTCCACTCCCGGGATGTGGATTGCTGACAGGTGGCAAGAGTGAGACTCTGCCCAGCGAATTATCTTTGATACTTCCATCATTGCTAGGGAGCTTCTTGTCCCTCCCTGATGGTTGATGTAAGCTACAGTCGTGATGTTGTCCGACTGAAACCTGATGAACCCCCGAGTTGTTAACTGGGGCCAAGCCAGAAGGGCATTGAGAACTGCTCTCAATTCCAGAATGTTTATTGGAAGGAGACTCTCCTCCTGATTCCATAGTCCCTGAGCCTTCAGAGAATTCCAGACAGCGCCCCAACCTAGTAGGCTGGCGTCTGTTGTTACAATTGTCCAGTCTGGCCTGCTGAATGGCATCCCCCTGGACAGGTGTGGCCGATAAAGCCACCATAGAAGAGAATTTCTGGTCTCTTGATTCAGATTCAGAGTAGGGGACAAATCTGAGTAATCCCCATTCCACTGACTTAGCATGCATAATTGCAGCGGTCTGAGGTGTAGGCGTGCAAAAGGTACTATGTCCATTGCCGCTACCATTAAGCCGATCACCTCCATGCATTGAGCTACTGACGGGTGTTGAATGGAATGAAGGACGCGGCATGCATTTTGAAGCTTTGTTAACCTGTCTTCTGTCAGGTAAATCTTCATTTCTACAGAATCTATAAGAGTCCCCAAGAATGGAACTCTTGTGAGAGGAAAGAGAGAACTCTTCTTTTCGTTCACTTTCCATCCATGCGACCTTAGAAATGCCAGAACTAACTCTGTATGAGACTTGGCAGTTTGAAAGCTTGAAGCTTGAATTAGAATGTCGTCTAGGTACGGAGCTACCGAAATCCCTCGCGGTCTTAGTACCGCTAGAAGGGCACCCAGAACCTTTGTGAAGATTCTTGGAGCCGTAGCCAATCCGAATGGAAGAGCTACAAACTGGTAGTGCCTGTCTAAGAAGGCAAACCTTAGATACCGGTGATGATCTTTGTGGATCGGTATGTGAAGGTAAGCATCCTTTAAATCCACTGTGGTCATGTACTGACCCTCTTGGATCATGGGTAAGATTGTCCGAATAGTTTCCATTTTGAACGATGGAACTCTTAGGAATTTGTTTAGAGTCTTTAAATCTAAGATTGGCCTGAAAGTTCCCTCTTTTTTGGGAACCACAAACAGGTTTGAGTAGAACCCTTGTCCTTGTTCCGACCGCGGAACCGGATGGATCACTCCCATTAATAACAGATCTTGTACGCAGCGTAGAAACGCTTCTTTCTTTATCTGGTTTGTTGACAACCTTGACAGATGAAATCTCCCTCTTGGGGGAGATAATTTGAAGTCTAGAAGGTATCCCTGCGATATGATCTCTAGAGCCCAGGGATCCTGAACATCTCTTGCCCAGGCCTGGGCGAAGAGAGAGAGTCTGCCCCCCACTAGATCCGGTCCCGGATCGGGGGCTCTCGGTTCATGCTGTCTTTGGGGCAGCAGCAGGTTTCCTGGCCTGCTTGCTCTTGTTCCAGGACTGGTTAGGCTTCCAGCCTTGCCTGTAACGAGCAACAGCTCCTTCCTGTTTTGGTGCAGTGGAGGTTGATGCTGCTCCTGTTTTAAAGTTCCGAAAGGGACGAAAATTAGACTGTCTAGCCTTAGCTTTGGCTTTGTCTTGAGGTAGGGCGTGGCCCTTACCTCCTGTAATGTCAGCGATAATCTCTTTCAAACCGGGCCCAAATAAAGACTGCCCCTTGAAAGGTATATTAAGTAATTTGGACTTAGAAGTAACATCAGCTGACCAGGATTTTAGCCACAGCGCCCTACGTGCCTGTATGGCGAATCCTGAGTTCTTAGCCGTAAGTTTGGTTAAATGTACTACGGCCTCCGAAATGAAGGAATTAGCTAGTTTAAGGACTCTAAGCCTGTCCGTAATGTCGTCTAGCGTAGATGAACTAAGGTTCTCTTCAAGCGACTCAATCCAAAATGCTGCCGCAGCCGTAATCGGCGCGATACATGCAAGGGGTTGTAATATAAAACCTTGTTGAACAAACATTTTCTTAAGGTAACCCTCTAATTTTTTATCCATTGGATCTGAGAAAGCACAGCTATCCTCCACCGGGATAGTGGTACGCTTAGCTAAAGTAGAAACTGCTCCCTCCACCTTGGGGACCGTTTGCCATAAGTCCCGAGTGGTGGCGTCTATTGGAAACATCTTTCTAAATATTGGAGGGGGTGAGAACGGCACACCGGGTCTATCCCACTCCTTAGTAACAATTTCAGTTAGTCTCTTAGGTATAGGAAAAACGTCAGTACTCGCCGGTACCGCAAAGTATTTATCCAACCTACACAGTTTCTCTGGTATTGCAACGGTGTTACAATCGTTGAGAGCTGCTAAGACCTCCCCTAGTAATACACGGAGGTTCTCCAATTTAAATTTAAAATTTGAAATATCTGAGTCCAATCTGTTTGGATCAGAACCGTCATCCACAGAATGAAGCTCTCCGTCCTCATGCTCTGCGAGCTGTGACGCAGTATCAGACATGGCCCTAGCATTGTCAGCGCACTCTGTTCTCACCCCAGAGTGATCACGCTTGCCTCTTAGTTCTGGTAATTTAGACAAAACTTCAGTCATAACAGTAGCCATATCTTGTAATGTTATCTGTAATGGCCGCCCAGATGTACTAGGCGCCAAAATATCACGCACCTCCCGGGCGGGAGATGCAGGTACTGCCGCGTGAGGCGAGTTAGTCGGCATAACTCTCCCCTCGCTGTTTGGTGAAATTTGTTCACATTGTACAGATTGACTTTTATTTAAAGTAGCATCAATACAGTTAGTACATAAATTTCTATTGGGCTCCACCTTGGCATTGGAACAAATGACACAGATATCTTCCTCTGAGTCAGACATGTTTAACACACTAGCAAAAAACTTACAACTTGGTTATAATCTTTTTTAGCAAAAAACGTACTGTGCCTCAAAGAGGTACTAACGATTAAATGACAGTTGAAATAGTGAACTGAAAAACAGTTATAGCATCAAACTTTAAAACAACAAAACTTTTAGCAAAGGTTTGTTCCCATTAGTAAAATAACAATAATTAAATTTGACATAAAAAATACAAAGCAACGTTTTTATTCACAGTCACTATAAGAATTCTCACAGCTCTGCTGAGAGAATTTACCTCCCTTCAAAGAAGTTTGAAGACCCCTGAGATCTATCAGAGATGAACCGGATCATGCAGGAAAAATAAAAGTAACTGACTGGTATTTTTTGATGCGTAGCAAAGAGCGCCAAAAACGGCCCCTCCCTCTCCCACACAGCAGTGAAGAGAAACGAAACTGTCACAAATAAATCAAAAAAACTGCCAAGTGGAAAATAATGCCCAAATATTTATTCACACAGTACCTCAGCAATGTAAACGATTCTACATTCCAGCAAAAACGTTTAACATGATAAATAGTTATTAAAAAGGATTAGTGACCTTTAACAGAGTAGTTCCGGTGAAATACCATCCCCAGAATACTGAAGTGTATACATACATGTCATTTTAACGGTATGGCAGGATTTTCTCATCAATTCCATTCAGAAAATAAAAACTGCTACATACCTCAATGCAGATTCCTCTGCCCGCTGTCCCCTGATCTGAAGCCTTTACCTCCCTCAGATGGCCGAGAACAGCAATATGATCTTAACTACTCCGGTTAAAATCATAGTAAAAAACTCTGACAGATTCTTCCTCAAACTCTGCCAGAGAAGTAATAACACGCTCCGGTGCTATTTTAAAATAACAAACTTTTGATTGAAGTCATAAAAACTAAGTATAATCACCATAGTCCTCTCACACATCCTATCTAGTCGTTGGGTGCAAGAGAATGACTGGGACTGACGTAGAGGGGGGGAGCTGTATGCAGCTCTGCTGGGTGAATCCTCTTGCATTTCCTGTTGGGGAGGAGTTATATCCCAGAAGTAATGATGACCCGTGGACTGATCACACATAACAGAAGAAATTACAGCTAAACACAAACACAGCAGAAATGTAAAAATAGCCTTGGTCCCAAACGGACAGAAAATGGAAAAGTGCTGTGGTCATTAAGGGGTTAAAATTTTTATAATTTTAATCATACTAAATGTGGGGGTTGGAAGATAAATACATGCCCAAGTATTTCATTCTGCTGCTTTTGTAAGTTAAAGGGCATTTAGCTACAATCCGTAGTATAACTTGTGACAGTACTATTACATTTAAAGGGACAGTCTAGTCATAATTAAATTTTCATGATTCAGATAGGGCATGCAATTTCAAACAACTTTCCAATTTACTTCAATCATCAAATTTAATTTGTTCTCTTGGTATTCTTTGTTGAAAGCTAAACCTTGGTAGGCTTATATGCCGATTTCTAAACTCTTGAAGTTCACCTCTTATTTCAGTGCTATTTAACAGTTTTTACACAGCTAAACAGTGCCAGTTCACGTGTGCCATATAGATAGCATTGTGCTCACTTCTGTGAAGTTACCTAGGAGTCAGCACTGATTGGCTAAAATGCAAGTCTGTCAAAAGAACTGAAATAAGAGGGCAGTCTGTAGAGGCTTAGATACAAGGTAATCACAGAGGTAAAAAGTGTATTAAAATAACTGTGCTGGTTATGTAATACTGGGGAATGGGTAATAAATGGATAATCTATCTTTTTAAACAATAACAGTTCTGGAGTAGACTATACCTTTAACATTTTGGACTTGGATAGATTAAGATGGAAGTTTGACAATTTATCCTACTCTTCAAACGCTGCAAGCACAGCTGGGAGATATGTCTGTACGCTAGTAAGCATCAGACAAACTGGCTATGTACAACAATGACGTCCTTCTGTTTCGCCCATCGGGATTCCTTTAATCTGGGTGTTAGCTCAAATTTTATGGAATAACGTAATTTTGTATGCATGGATAGTCTAGAATCAGTGATTAGGTACTGTACTTCACTGCAGTTGATCCACATTTCAAGTGCATTTAAAATAATTTTGTGAGCAAACGCCACATGGTTTTACAGAGCAAGCACACACCTTTTTAGCCCTTTAAGGACACAGCTTTCAGTTTGCTCAATTGTTTTATGACGGAAAAATTCCGTCATATGTCCTTAAGAGGTTAAAAAAAACTTGAGTATGTTTATCTCATCTACTTTGCTTTGACCGATTAGGGACAGATATAAACTGAGCTTCTGCACTGATCAATCAAGAAATCACTGTGTATCATTTTGCAGGGTCAATTTCTGGATCTTCTCCGGGGACAGTGGGGGAAAAAATCCACAGTTTTTACAGTTCAATTACAAGAAATACTAACTGTATAGTGCAATCTTTTTCTCTTATTATGTAAGGTTTTGAGGGGAAGTCAAATTTAAGAAAATATCACAACAAAGAAGGATTAGCAACTCTGTAATTCATGGGTAATTTTATGGTTAACCCCTTAATGACCGAGGACGTGCAGGGCACGTCCTCAAAAAAAAGGCAGTTAATGCCTGAGGACGTACCCTGCACGTCCTCGGTGTGGAAAGCAGCTGGAAGCGATCCTGCTCGCTTCCAGCTGCTTTCCGGTTATTGCAGTGATGCCTCGATATGGAGGCATCCTGCAATAACGCTAGATGGCCATCCGATGCAGAGAGAGCCACTCTGTGGCCCTCTCTGCACCGGACATCGATGGCCGGTATCGTTGGTGGGTGGGAGCCGACTTGGGAGGCGGGTGGGCGGCCATCGATGGGCCGGGTAATGTAGAGGGGGGCGGGATCGGGGGCAGAGCCGATGGGGGCGCGCACGGGCGCGCGCGCGTGCACGGGGGCGGCGGGCGGGCGCGTGCACGGGGGCGGCGGGCGGGCGCGTGCACGGGGCGGGAGCGGGTGGGAACGCTACACTACAGAAAATATAACTGTATAAAATTTTTAGAAAGCGGTATTTTAATGGTAAAAAAAATATAAATCGAAGGTATCTAGGAGGGGGTGGGGGGTTGGTCTTTGGTGGGGCAGGGTGCTACACTACAGAAAAGGGGAAAAATTTAAAAATCACCAATTTTATTCTAAACTGGGTACTGGCAGACAGCTGCCAGTACCCAAGATGGCGGCCATTAAGACAGGGGGAGAGTTAGAGAGCTGTTTGGTGGGGGATCAGTCAGTTTGGGGGCTAAAGGGGGGTCCTACAGAGCAGCATATGTAAATATGCCTTTTCTTTTTTAAAAAAAAAGCCCAAATATAGCTTTTATTTTAGTACTGGCAGTTTCTGCCAGTACTTAAGATGGCGGGGACAATTGTGGGGTGGGGGAGGGAAGAGAGCTGTTTGGGAGGGATCAGGGGGTCTGATGTTTCAGGTGGGAGGCTAAGCTCTACACTAAAGCTAAAATTAACCCTGCAAGCTCCCTACAAGCTACCTAATTAACCCCTTCACTGCTAGCCATAATACGTGTGATGCGCATTTAGCGGCCTAAGTACCAAAAAGCAACGCCAAAGCCATATGTGTCTGCTATTTCTGAACAAAGGGGATCACAGAGAAAAATTTACAACCATTTATGTCATAATTGCACAAGCTGTTTGTAAATAATTTCAGTGAGAAACAAAAAGTTTGTGAAAAAGGGAACTTTTTTTTTTATTTGATCGCATTTGGCGGTGAAATGGTGGCATGAAATATACCAAAATGGGCCTAGATCAATACTTTGGGTTGTCTGCTACACTAGAATAAAGCTAAAATTAACCCTACAAGCTCCCTAATTAACCCCTGCACTGCTGGGCATAATACACGTGTGGTGCGCAGCGGCATTTAGCGGCCTTCTAATTACCAAAAAGCAATGCCAAAGCCATATATGTCTGCTATTTCTGAACAAAGGGGATCCCAGAGAAAAATTTACAACCATTTATGCCATAATTGCACAAGCTGTTTGTAAATAATTTCAGTGAGAAACCGAAAGTTTGTGAAAAAGTGAACGATTTTTTGTATTTGATCGCATTTGGCGGTGAAATGGTGGCGTGAAATATACCAAAATTGGCCTAGATCAATACTTTGGGATGTCTTCTAAAAAAAAATATATACATGTCAAGGCATATTCAGGGATTCCTGAAAGATATCAGTGTCCCAATGTAACTAGCGCTAATCTTGAATAAAATGGTTTGGAAATAGCAAAGTGCTACTTGTATTTATTTCCCTATAACTTGCAAAAAAAGCAAAGAACATGTAAACATTGGTTATTTCTAAACTCAGGACAAAATTTAGAAAATATTTAGCATGGGTGTTTTTTGGTGGTTGTAGATGTGTAACAGATTTTGGGGGTCAAAGTTAGAAAAAGTGTGTTTTTTCCATTTTTTTCTCATATTTTATAATTTTTTTTACAATAAATTATAAGATATGATGAAAATAATGGTATCTTTGGAAAGTCCATTTAATGGCGAGAAAAACGGTATATAATATGTGTGGGTACAGTAAATGAGCAAGAGGAAAATTACAGCTAAACACAAACACCGCAAAAATGTAAAAATAGCCTTGGTCCCAAACGGACAGAAAATGGAAAAGTGCTGTGGTCATTAAGGGGTTAAAGGGATAATAAACCAAATTTTTTTTATTTCATGATTCAGATAGAGCTGCAATGTTAAGCAACTTTGTAATTTACTCCTATTATCACTTTTTCTTTGTTCTCTTGCTATCTTTATTTAGAAAGCAAAAATGTAAAGCTTAAGAGCCGGCCCATTTTAGGTTCAGCACCCTGGATAGCGCTTGATTATTGGTTGCTACATTTAGCCACCAATAAGAAGCGTAACCCAAATGCTGAACCAGCTTTACATTCCTGTTCTTTAAATAAAGATAACAAGAGAGCAAAGAAAAATTGATAATAGGAGCAAATTACAAAGTTGCTTAAAATTGCATGCTCTATCTGAATCATGAAAGAAAAAAATTGGGGTTAGTGTCCCTTTACGTAGAAACCATCACGTTTGTTATTACCTCGCTGGTTCTTAAGATGATCCGGTACTGAAACTGAAGTCCATAGTCTTTGTTATCTTCCAGCTTGTCCCTTTTCAAGCTTACAGCAACTGGACCCAATTTTTCGTCTACGCCAAAGTAGTTACAATGCTCTGAAAAGACAGACATCATAGCCTGATTATTTTAGACAATATCTAGAGAACAACTGCAGAAAAAATGGTGAATAGCCACTGAGGAGCTTTATAAAGTTGGGTGGCATTGGTGCCACCAGCAAATTATTAACATTCAAAACATATTCCCTTCTGATGTGTAAGCTTAAAGGGACAGTCAAGTCCAAAAAAAAAACTTTCATGATAGGGCATGTAATTTTAAACAACTTTCCAATTTACTTTTATCACTAATTTTGCTTTGTTCTCTTGGTATTCTTTCTTGAAAGCTAAACCTAGGAGGTTCATATGCTAATTTCTTAGACCTTGAAGGCCGCCTCTAAGCTGAATGCATTTTGACCACTAGAGGGCGTTAGTTCATGTGTTTCATATAGATAACATTGAGCTCATGCACGTGAAATTACCGAGGAGTGAGCACTGATTGGCTAAAATGCAAGTCTCTACTGAAGAACTGAAATAAGGGAACAGTCTGGAGAGGCTTAGATATAAGGTAATTACAGAGGTAAAAAGTATATTAATATAACAGTGTTGGTTACGCAAAACTGGGGAATGGGTAATTAAGGGATTATCTATCTTTTAAAACAACAAAAATTCTGGTGTTGACTGTTCCTTTAAAAGCAGGGCTCGACAAACCCAGGGATCCAGTGAGCCCTGGCTCCTAGAATATTACCTCTGACTTGCAACTTTTTGGGTGATTCTCTGTATACAAATACCACTGTCTGCTTCCTCAATATTCTTACTGGCTCCAAAATTGTAAATAGATTTGTCGACCCATGGCTTAAAAGGGACATTGTACACTGGATTTTTCTTTGCATAAATGTTTTGTAGATGATCCATTTATATAGCCCATCTAAGGGTGTTTGTAACAATGTATAGTTTTGCTTATTTTTTTAATAACATTGTGCTGATTTTTAGACTCCTAACCAAGCCCCAAAGTGTCAGATGTATATTCACATTTACAGACTCCTGCTGGCTCCAGTTTGTCTAATCTGTCTTTTCATATGCAGGGAAGGGGGTCTGCTTCCACCCCCTTCCACTGGGTGGCTAAACTGGGAACTTCTACTTAGGTTTTTAAAGGTTTTATACAGGATTTTTAGATCAGGACCTGTGCAGATTTTTCATTATGGTAGTGTCTATTACATGCAGTTATATGAAAATTGGTGTATACTCTCCCTTGAAAGCAGAGTTCTTCCCAAAAAAATTCCCAAGACCAATTGACATGACACCACATACCCATACCTCCCAACATTTCAAAATTCAAAAGAGGGACACCCCCCCCCCCCCCGCAAAAAAATTGAAATGTGGTGGGCAAGGCTTAAAAAATCATAAGACCAAAGTAATATAAATAAAATTCTAAATAAAGTCATAGATTTTAATACACTTAGGCAGCAAATCAAACACAAGCTCAAACCACTGGTATGGCTATGTGAGCTATGTATTTAATTATCCTTTGCAAAGACATTGCTAACGATTTTTATCTTAATTGGACATTTAATAATAAATTATTTAAAACTGCTCTCTGCATTCCCCATTAATATTCTAGATTCTGGCCTTTAAAAAGTCAGCAAAAATGCACAGTAGCACACACATAGCGGTCACTTACACATGCAGATACACACATACACACACTACATAGCATACATTTATACAGGCAGATACACAGACACTACATAGTATACACTTATACATGCAGATACACACACTACATATACACTTACATATGCAGATACACACACTACATAGCATACACTTATACAGGCAGATACACAGACACTACATAGTATACACTTATACATGCAGATACACACACACTACATAGCATACACTTATACATGCAGATACACACACACTACATAGCATACACTTATACATGCAGATACACACACACTACATAGCATACACTTATACATGCAGATACACACACACTACATATCATACACTTACACATGCAGATACACACACTACATAGCATACACTTATACAGGCAGATACACAGACACTACATAGTATACACTTATACATGCAGATACACACACTACATATACACTTACACATGCAGATACACACACTACATAGCATACACTTATACAGGCAGATACACAGACACTACATAGTATACACTTATACATGCAGATACACACACACTACATAGCATACACTTATACATGCAGATACACACACACACACTACATAGCATACACAAGCAGATACACACACACTACATAGCATACACTTATACATGCAGATACACACACACTACATAGCATACACTTATACATGCAGATACACACACACTACATAGCATACACTTATACATGCAGATACACACACACTACATAGCATACACTTATACATGCAGATACACACACACTACATAGCATACACTTATACATGCAGATACACACACACTACATAGCATACACTTACACATGAAGATACACACACACTACATAGCATACACTTATACATGCAGATGCACACACACATTACATAGCATACACTTACACATGCAGATACACACACTACATAGCATACACTTACACATGAAGATACACACACACTACATAGCATCAGTGGAGGCTCCTCCAGTTGTGCACATTCGCACGTGAACCCCCCAGGGGGCAAGGAGGAAAAAAAAAAAATGAGCCAAAAAAAAAAAAAATGTTTAATTTTTTTGTTTAATTTTTTTTTTTATTAGTGTGTGTGTGTTATTATTTATTATAATATAATGTAGGCTCTGTTTTTTGTAGCCACCCCACTAGCCGCCCTCTCAGCCTGCTGTAGGACCGGTAATATTTAAAAATATTATATACCACACAAGGATAGATTAGATTTGAAGCAGGAGGGAGCTAGGACCCAGGCGGACACTGACGTCACCGCATCAGTCACTAGCGTCTCCTCCTCGGGCTGCTCTCACTGCGCGAGTGCGCGCACTGTGCACACCTGGCAGAGACATGGCAGAGCAGACACTGATCGCACGTGCGATCAAGCAAAACCCTATCCTGCACAGTGATCTCTATGCATCACTGTGCAGGCGTTGCTCCTCCCAGCCCGGCACTGGTAATAGAGCCCTATTCGCACAGGCTGAAGTGTGCGAGCTGACTTCAGCCTGTGCTCTGGCTCCACCCACGGTCTGCCTGTCATGGTGAGTCTCGCCTCTGATACGCTACTAGCGTCACGTGACCGCCCCCACAAGGCTCCTCCCGCTCAACGGCGCAAAAATCGCATTGAGGAGATAGCCGTTGAGCGGATAGGAGCCTTGTTTACAGAGCTCTGACCTGTTTTGTTCAACTTTACTTGCCTCTAAAAAAAAACGATTTAGCCCTTGCTGGCAGCAGACGTGGTGTTGTTGGTGGTGGCTGCTGAGTGCTGACACTGAGTCCAGGACTCCTGACATAAATTAAATGAATAACATAACAGACAGACTTACTTATATTAATAGATAATTTTGCCAATAGTTAGCTTAAGCTGCCTTAGTAGTGGGCACTGGCCAGTGGGCCTTATTTTGCTGCAGGCCTGCAGCTGCTGAGCTTATTAGTTTAGTTTAAACTTTTAAACTAACTGTAGTTAACTTAATTAAACTTACACAACAGAGTTGAGATTACTTAGAGATTGAGTGTGAGACAGACACCAGTGTGTGTGAGAAAAAAAAGTTATTTTTGTGTTTTAACATAACATTTAGAGTACTTAGGTAGAGTTCTCTCTTAAAAAAACAGAATTTATGTTTACCTGATAAATTACTTTCTCCAACGGTGTGTCCGGTCCACGGCGTCATCCTTACTTGTGGGACATTCTCTTCCCCAACAGGAAATGGCAAAGAGCCCAGCAAAGCTGGTCACATGATCCCTCCTAGGCTCCGCCTACCCCAGTCATTCGACCGACGTTAAGGAGGAATATTTGCATAGGAGAAACCATATGGTACCGTGGTGACTGTAGTTAAAGAAAATAAATTATCAGACCTGATTAAAAAAACCAGGGCGGGCCGTGGACCGGACACACCGTTGGAGAAAGTAATTTATCAGGTAAACATAAATTCTGTTTTCTCCAACATAGGTGTGTCCGGTCCACGGCGTCATCCTTACTTGTGGGAACCAATACCAAAGCTTTAGGACACGGATGAAGGGAGGGAGCAAATCAGGTCACCTAAATGGAAGGCACCACGGCTTGCAAAACCTTTCTCCCAAAAATAGCCTCAGAAGAAGCAAAAGTATCAAACTTGTAAAATTTGGTAAAAGTGTGCAGTGAAGACCAAGTCGCTGCCCTACATATCTGATCAACAGAAGCCTCGTTCTTGAAGGCCCATGTGGAAGCCACAGCCCTAGTGGAATGAGCCGTGATTCTTTCGGGAGGCTGCCGTCCGGCAGTCTCGTAAGCCAATCTGATGATGCTTTTAATCCAAAAAGAGAGAGAGGTAGAAGTTGCTTTTTTACCTCTCCTTTTACCGGAATAAACAACAAACAAGGAAGATGTTTGTCTAAAATCCTTTGTAGCATCTAAAAAGAATTTTAGAGCGCGAACAACATCCAAATTGTGCAACAAACGTTCCTTCTTTGAAACTGGTTTCGGACACAGAGAAGGTACGATAATCTCCTGGTTAATGTTTTTGTTAGAAACAACTTTTGGAAGAAAACCAGGTTTAGTACGTAAAACCACCTTATCTGCATGGAACACCAGATAAGGAGGAGAACACTGCAGAGCAGATAATTCTGAAACTCTTCTAGCAGAAGAAATTGCAACTAAAAACAAAACTTTCCAAGATAATAACTTAATATCAACGGAATGTAAGGGTTCAAACGGAACCCCCTGAAGAACTGAAAGAACTAAGTTGAGACTCCAAGGAGGAGTCAAAGGTTTGTAAACAGGCTTAATTCTAACCAGAGCCTGAACAAAGGCTTGAACATCTGGCACAGCTGCCAGCTTTTTGTGAAGTAACACAGACAAGGCAGAAATCTGTCCCTTCAGGGAACTAGCAGATAATCCTTTTTCCAATCCTTCTTGAAGGAAGGATAGAATCTTAGGAATCTTAACCTTGTCCCAAGGGAATCCTTTAGATTCACACCAACAGATATATTTTTTCCAAATTTTGTGGTAAATCTTTCTAGTTACAGGCTTTCTGGCCTGAACAAGAGTATCGATAACAGAATCTGAGAACCCTCGCTTCGATAAGATCAAGCGTTCAATCTCCAAGCAGTCAGCTGGAGTGAAACCAGATTCGGATGTTCGAACGGACCCTGAACAAGAAGGTCTCGTCTCAAAGGTAGCTTCCAAGGTGGAGCCGATGACATATTCACCAGATCTGCATACCAAGTCCTGCGTGGCCACGCAGGAGCTATCAAGATCACCGACGCCCTCTCCTGATTGATCCTGGCTACCAGCCTGGGGATGAGAGGAAACGGCGGGAACACATAAGCTAGTTTGAAGGTCCAAGGTGCTACTAGTGCATCCACTAGAGCCGCCTTGGGATCCCTGGATCTGGACCCGTAGCAAGGAACTTTGAAGTTCTGACGAGAGGCCATCAGATCCATGTCTGGAATGCCCCACAGCTGAGTGACTTGGGCAAAGATTTCCGGATGGAGTTCCCACTCCCCCGGATGCAATGTCTGACGACTCAGAAAATCCGCTTCCCAATTTTCCACTCCTGGGATGTGGATAGCAGACAGGTGGCAGGAGTGAGACTCCGCCCATATAATGATTTTGGTCACTTCTTCCATCGCTAGGGAACTCCTTGTTCCCCCCTGATGGTTGATGTACGCAACAGTTGTCATGTTGTCTGATTGAAACCGTATGAACTTGGCCCTCGCTAGCTGAGGCCAAGCCTTGAGAGCATTGAATATCGCTCTCAGTTCCAGAATATTTATCGGTAGAAGAGATTCTTCCCGAGACCAAAGACCCTGAGCTTTCAGGGATCCCCAGACCGCGCCCCAGCCCATCAGACTGGCGTCGGTCGTGACGATGACCCACTCCGGTCTGCGGAATGTCATCCCTTGTGACAGGTTGTCCAGGGACAGCCACCAACGGAGTGAGTCTCTGGTCCTCTGATTTACTTGTATCTTCGGAGACAAGTCTGTATAGTCCCCATTCCACTGACTGAGCATGCACAGTTGTAATGGTCTTAGATGAATGCGCGCAAAAGGAACTATGTCCATTGCCGCTACCATCAAACCGATCACTTCCATGCACTGCGCTATGGAAGGAAGAGGAACGGAATGAAGTATCCGACAAGAGTCTAGAAGTTTTGTTTTTCTGGCCTCTGTCAGAAAAATCCTCATTTCTAAGGAGTCTATTATTGTTCCCAAGAAGGGAACCCTTGTTGACGGAGATAGAGAACTCTTTTCCACGTTCACTTTCCATCCGTGAGATCTGAGAAAGGCCAGGACAATGTCCGTGTGAGCCTTTGCTTGAGGAAGGGACGACGCTTGAATCAGAATGTCGTCCAAGTAAGGTACTACAGCAATGCCCCTTGGTCTTAGCACAGCTAGAAGGGACCCTAGTACCTTTGTGAAAATCCTTGGAGCAGTGGCTAATCCGAAAGGAAGCGCCACGAACTGGTAATGCTTGTCCAGGAATGCGAACCTTAGGAACCGATGATGTTCCTTGTGGATAGGAATATGTAGATACGCATCCTTTAAATCCACTGTGGTCATGAATTGACCTTCCTGGATGGAAGGAAGAATAGTTCGAATGGTTTCCATCTTGAACGATGGAACCTTGAGAAACTTGTTTAAGATCTTGAGATCTAAGATTGGTCTGAACGTTCCCTCTTTTTTGGGAACTATGAACAGATTGGAGTAGAACCCCATCCCTTGTTCTCTTAATGGAACAGGATGAATCACTCCCATTTTTAACAGGTCTTCTACACAATGTAAGAATGCCTGTCTTTTTATGTGGTCTGAAGACAACTGAGACCTGTGGAACCTCCCCCTTGGGGGAAGCCCCTTGAATTCCAGAAGATAACCTTGGGAGACTATTTCTAGCGCCCAAGGATCCAGAACATCTCTTGCCCAAGCCTGAGAGAAGAGAGAGAGAGTCTGCCCCCCACCAGATCCGGTCCCGGATCGGGGGCCAACATTTCATGCTGTCTTGGTAGCAGTGGCAGGTTTCTTGGCCTGCTTTCCCTTGTTCCAGCCTTGCATTGGTCTCCAAGCTGGCTTGGCTTGAGAAGTATTACCCTCTTGCTTAGAGGACGTAGCACTTTGGGCTGGTCCATTTCTACGAAAGGGACGAAAATTAGGTTTATTTTTTGCCTTGAAAGGCCGATCCTGAGGAAGGGCGTGGCCCTTACCCCCAGTGATATCAGAGATAATCTCTTTCAAGTCAGGGCCAAACAGCGTTTTCCCCTTGAAAGGAATGTTAAGTAGCTTGTTCTTGGAAGACGCATCAGCTGACCAAGATTTCAACCAAAGCGCTCTGCG
Source organism: Bombina bombina (assembly GCF_027579735.1). Taxonomy (NCBI): domain Eukaryota; kingdom Metazoa; phylum Chordata; class Amphibia; order Anura; family Bombinatoridae; genus Bombina; species Bombina bombina. The sequence continues at coordinate 522,570,876 of NC_069505.1, read as the reverse complement.
CGCCACAATAGCAAACCCAGAATTCTTAGCCGCTAACCTAGCCAATTGCAAAGTGGCGTCTAGGGTGAAAGAATTAGCCAATTTGAGAGCATTGATTCTGTCCATAATCTCCTCATAAGGAGGAGAATCACTATCGACCGCCTTTATCAGCTCATCGAACCAGAAACATGCGGCTGTAGCTACAGGGACAATGCATGAAATTGGTTGTAGAAGGTAACCCTGCTGAACAAACATCTTTTTAAGTAAACCTTCTAATTTTTTATCCATAGGATCTTTGAAAGCACAACTATCCTCTATGGGTATAGTGGTGCGTTTGTTTAAAGTGGAAACCGCTCCCTTGACCTTGGGGACTGTCTGCCATAAGTCCTTTCTGGGGTCGACCATAGGAAACAATTTTTTAAATATGGGGGGAGGGACGAAAGGAATACCGGGCCTTTCCCATTCTTTATTAACAATGTCCGCCACCCGCTTGGGTATAGGAAAAGCTTCTGGGAGCCCCGGGACCTCTAGGAACTTGTCCATTTTACATAGTTTCTCTGGGATGACCAACTTGTCACAATCATCCAGAGTGGATAATACCTCCTTAAGCAGAATGCGGAGATGTTCCAACTTAAATTTAAACGTAATCACATCAGGTTCAGCTTGTTGAGAAATGTTCCCTGAATCAGTAATTTCTCCCTCAGACAAAACCTCCCTGGCCCCATCAGACTGGGTTAGGGGCCCTTCAGAACCATTATTATCAGCGTCGTCATGCTCTTCAGTATCTAAAACAGAGCAGTCGCGCTTACGCTGATAAGTGTTCATTTTGGCTAAAATGTTTTTGACAGAATTATCCATTACAGCCGTTAATTGTTGCATAGTAAGGAGTATTGGCGCGCTAGATGTACTAGGGGCCTCCTGAGTGGGCAAGACTCGTGTAGACGAAGGAGGGAATGATGCAGTACCATGCTTACTCCCCTCACTTGAGGAATCATCTTGGGCATCATTGTCATTGTCACATAAATCACATTTATTTAAATGAATGGGAATTCTGGCTTCCCCACATTCAGAACACAGTCTATCTGGTAGTTCAGACATGTTAAACAGGCATAAACTTGATAACAAAGTACAAAAAACGTTTTAAAATAAAACCGTTACTGTCACTTTAAATTTTAAACTGAACACACTTTATTACTGCAATTGCGAAAAAATATGAAGGAATTGTTCAAAATTCACCAAAATTTCACCACAGTGTCTTAAAGCCTTAAAAGTATTGCACACCAAATTTGGAAGCTTTAACCCTTAAAATAACGGAACCGGAGCCGTTTTTAACTTTAACCCCTTTACAGTCCCTGGTATCTGCTTTGCTGAGACCCAACCAAGCCCAAAGGGGAATACGATACCAAATGACGCCTTCAGAAAGTCTTTTCTAAGTATCAGAGCTCCTCTCACATGCGACTGCATGTCATGCCTCTCAAAAACAAGTGCGCAACACCGGCGCGAAAATGAGGCTCTGCCTATGATTTGGGAAAGCCCCTAAAGAATAAGGTGTCTAAAACAGTGCCTGCCGATATTATAATATCAAAATACCCAGAATAAATGATTCCTCAAGGCTAAATATGTGTTAATAATGAATCGATTTAGCCCAGAAAAAGTCTACAGTCTTAATAAGCCCTTGTGAAGCCCTTATTTACGATCTTAATAAACATGGCTTACCGGATCCCATAGGGAAAATGACAGCTTCCAGCATTACATCGTCTTGTTAGAATGTGTCATACCTCAAGCAGCAAGAGACTGCTCACTGTTCCCCCAACTGAAGTTAATTGCTCTCAACAGTCCTGTGTGGAACAGCCATGGATTTTAGTGACGGTTGCTAAAATCATTTTCCTCATACAAACAGAAATCTTCATCTCTTTTCTGTTTCTGAGTAAATAGTACATACCAGCACTATTTCAAAATAACAAACTCTTGATTGAATAATAAAAACTACAGTTAAACACTAAAAAACTCTAAGCCATCTCCGTGGAGATGTTGCCTGTACAACGGCAAAGAGAATGACTGGGGTAGGCGGAGCCTAGGAGGGATCATGTGACCAGCTTTGCTGGGCTCTTTGCCATTTCCTGTTGGGGAAGAGAATGTCCCACAAGTAAGGATGACGCCGTGGACCGGACACACCTATGTTGGAGAAAATTGGCTTTAGTCAGTAAGTTTAGTGGAGTAATTTGGGAATAATAAAATAATATTTTTGTCAGCAGATTGCAATTAGAAGTTTTGCAAAAAATATTTTTTTTTTATTATTTTTTTACAAATACAGAAAGCAGTTAACTGCTGTGCTGCTGTTGATACTACTAGTTGTTGACCGTTGACGGCTGTCACGGTTGCTTACTATTAAACATTAATACATTTAATTTAAGTATTTTAGCAGATTAATTAGCTGATTGCAATTAGAAGTTTTGCAAAAAAAGAACAAAGTTTTTTTTCACAAAAAAAGCATTTAACTGCTGGAGCCTGTGCTGCTGTTGATACTACTAGTTGTTGACCATTGACGGCTGTCACGGTTGTTTACCATTAAACATTAATACATTTAATTTAAGTATTTTAGCAGATTAATTAGCAGATTGCAATTAGAAGTTTTGCAAAAAAAGAACAAAGTTTTTTTTCACAAAAAAGCAGTTATCTGCTGTGCTGCTGTTGATACTACTAGTTGTTGACCGTTGACGGCTGTCACGGTTGCTTACCATTAAACATTAATACATTTAATTTAAGTATTTTAGCAGATTAATTAGCTGATTGCAATTAGAAGTTTTGCAAAAAAAGAACAAAGTTTTTTTTCACAAAAAAAGCAGTTAACTGCTGTGCTGCTGTTGATACTACTAGTTGTTGACCGTTGACGGCTGTCACGGTTGCTTACCATTAATACATTTAAGTATTTTAGCAGAATAATTAATTATCAGATTGCAATTAGCAGTTTTGCAAAAAAAGGTAATTTTTTTTTTTTTTTAAAACTGCTGTGCTGCTGCTGATACTAAAATTAGGCAGTAAACCGGCATATTTAACATTTTATATTTTATATATAGTGAGCTATATTATTATAATTATTATAAGATATTACCTATTAGTTGTAGTTGATATTTTCTAACAGCTGCCTGCAATATATTTTATAACAACCAGCACCGCAAAACTACTTGCCGTTGCCTACTAGTGTTGTAGATTTTCTAACAGCTGCAGAGCTACCTACCTACAAGTTATATATTACATAACAACTGCCAAACTATTAAACTATTACTGCAAGTTGAGTTGTATATATTCTAATAGCTGCAGAGCTACCTACCTACAAGTTATATATTACATAACAACCACAAAACTATTAAACTTTTAATATATTTTCTAACAGCTGCAGAGCTACCTACCAGGCTACCTACAAGTTATATATTACATAACAACCGCCAAACTATTAAACTATTACTTCAAGTTGAGTTGTATATTTTCTAACAGCTGCAGAGCAGCAGACCTACATACCTACAAGTTATATATTACATAACAACCACAAACCTATTAAACTTTAATATATTTTCAAACCGCTGCAGAGCTACCTACCTACAAGTTATATATTACATAACAACTGCCAAACTATTAAACTATTACTGCAAGTTGAGTTGTATATATTCTAATAGCTGCAGAGCTACCTACCTACAAGTTATATATTACATAACAACTGCCAAACTATTAAACTATTACTGCAAGTTGAGTTGTATATATTCTAATAGCTGCAGAGCTACCTACCTACAAGTTATATATTACATAACAACCACAAAACTATTAAACTTTTAATATATTTTCTAAAAGCTGCAGAGCTACCTACAAGTTATATATTACATAACAACCGCCAAACTATTAAACTATTACTTCAAGTTGAGTTGTATATTTTCTAACAGCTGCAGAGCAGCAGACCTACATACCTACAAGTTATATATTACATAACAACCACAAACCTATTAAACTTTTAATATATTTTCAAACCGCTGCAGAGCTACCTACCTACAAGTTATATATTACATAACAACCGCCAAACTATTAAACTATTACTGCAAGTTGAGTTGTATATATTCTAATAGCTGCAGAGCTACCTACCTACAAGTTATATATTACATAACAACCACAAACCTATTAAACTTTTAATATATTTTCAAACCGCTGCAGAGCTACCTACCTACAAGTTATATATTACATAACAACCGCCAAACTATTAAACTATTACTTTAAGTTGAGTTGTATATTTTCTAACAGCTGCAGAGCTACCTACCTACAAGTTATATATTAGATAAGAGCAAAGGACTGTTCTTTGAGTGTAAACTAACAGTTAAGATGGCACTTAGTAAAATTAGTGTGTCTGAGCTAAAGCAATTACATTTTTCAACGTTGCCCATTGAAAGAAAAATGGAAATTAAAATGCTCAGGCCAACACCTATGCTTAACCTTACCCAGGTGACAAAATGTAAAACTAGAGATTACAAAAGAGAATTCAAACCCGAGGTATATGATAAATATCCATGGATTTGTGGTTGTGAATTATCTAACAGGCTCTTTTGTTTTTATTGTCTCCTGTTTGCAAAACAAAGTGGGGATTCAAGCTGGGTGAGTTATGGTGTCGCCGATTTATCACATTTAAGTCAAAAAACCAATAAACATAATTGCTCCCAATCACATTTAAACTCCACATTAGAGTTTAATTTGCTAGGAAGGGTTGATATTCGGCAACAACTTGACAGTGCATATCGTTTGAATATTAAAAGACATAATGAGCAAGTAACGAAAAATCGCTATGTTCTTTCCAAAATAATTAATTGTATTTTATTTTGCGGCGCATTTGAGCTTGCACTTCGAGGACATGACGAACGCGATGATTCATTAAATCCAGGCATTTTCAGAGGTCTTATAAACTTCTCAGCAGAGCTTGATGCATCTCTAAAAGAACATCTCGCTAGTGCCACTGTTTTTAAAGGAACGTCAAAAGAAATTCAAAACGATTTATTAGACTGTATGCTTACTGTTTGCCAGAACCAAATAAAGAAGGAAATCTCAAATGCAAGTTTTGTAGCAGTGATAGCAGATGAAACTACTGATGTTTCATCTGCCTTCCAATTGGTTGTTGTTTTTAGATACATTATAGGTAACGGACAACCGGTTGAGAGATTCTGGGAATTCACTAATCCAGCTGGACATGATGCAGAATCTTTAGCTACGTGTATTCAAGCTACTTTGGAAAAAGTTATAGACAACCCAGAGAAACTGATATCGCAGAGTTACGACGGTGCAAGCGTGATGAGTGGTCAGCATGCAGGTGTTCAGGCTATAATTAAACGTACCTACAAGAATGCACATTTTGTGCATTGCTATGCACATCAGCTCAATTTAATTGTCAGCCAAGCAAGCAGTCAAAATCAACAAGTTCGAGTATTTTTTTCAAATCTAAGTGACATTACTAACTTTTTTAGTAACTCGCCACAAAGGATAGCTATTCTAGATGAAACTGTTAGAAGAAGGATACCTCATGGTTCAGCCACCAGGTGGAATTTCAAGAGTCGAACCGTCAATACAGTTTTTGAAAACAAGGAACAGTTAATTGAATGCATGGAAAAAATAGAGTCAACATCGAAAAAAGAAATAGCTATAAATCAAGCAGGGGCTATTCGGCGTATGTTACAAGACTCGGTATTCGTGTTTTGGCTTACAGTTTTTCACAATATTATGCCACATGTAGATGTGTTATACAACCAACTTCAGAAAACACAAACAGATGCGACACTTATTCGAAAACATATTAACACTTTCCAGCAGACAATGGAAAACGAAAGGAATAGAATGGACACAGTGACCATGACGATATCAGAAACAGAGGAAACATCTAGGAAAAGGAAGAGAGAAAATATTCACATTGCTCAGACTGTAGCAGCTAAAGAAATATGCGATGTTATCACAAATCAAGTAAAAGATAGATTTTCTTTTATAACTCACTACTCGGCTGTTTCTCTCCTCCAAGCGGAAAAATTTGCGGATTACGAGAAAAATGTTCCAAATCAGCTTCTTGAACAAACATCAGCGGTTTATCACACATTACAGAAAGATCGCCTGAAAACTGAACTAGGAGTAATTTACAGAAGACCAGATTTCCGAAATATGAATGGTGCCATCAGTCTTCTACAGTTTGTAATAGAAAATAACTTGGACAGTACTTTCTCGGAGACCTACAAACTGTTGCAAATTATTTCGACTATTCCCGTGACAACTGCTGAGGCTGAGAGATGTTTCTCAACTTTAAAACGAGTTAAGACATTTCTAAGGAGCACCATGACTGAGGAAAGACTGACTGCTCTAGCCATGCTCACAATTGAAAAACAATTGATCAATGACATGCCTACATTCACCGAAAATGTTATTGATTTATTTGCCTCAAAAAAAGACAGGCGGATTGACTTAATTTACAAAAATTGTACTTGAGTTATCAACATTCTGTTTTAATCTTTACCGTTGAAGTTAATTATTAAGCACTAGTGTAATAGAAATAATCTTCTTTTGTAGAAAGTAAAATGTTGGTGTATTTATATAAATGTTGCAACGGCCTTTGGCTGCATTGCCTAATATCGAACACTGGGGGCTAGGGCAACAATAATTGAGATGTGGTTTTATTTCTCTATAAAGTGGAAGGTTCTTTAAATCCAGGAATATATATATTTTCATAAATGTACATTCAAGATACTTATTATTTCGCAGCTTTGATTAATCATTTGGTTAATATATATGTTATTATATAATTTAACTGAGCATGTATATTTTAAGACTAGACATGGGTATACTGAAGAGTATGGATTCTTGTATATTAATTTAAATATTAGACATGGTCATAATATTAAATATTATAAATATATATATATATATATATATATATATATATATACTTACTACTGATAATATCTTAAGAGATTAACTTAATAGTCATTTTGCAAACAGGATCTTGTTTTTATTGTCTCCTGTTTGAAAAACAAAGTGGTGATTCAAGTTGGGTGAGTTATGGTGTCGCCGATTTATCACATTTAACTCCAAAAATATAAATAATTGCTACCAATCACATTTATACTCCCCATTAGAGTTTAATTTGCTATGAAGGATTGATATTCGCCAACAACTTCTCAGTGCATATTGTTTGAATGTTAAAAAACACAATGATCAAGTAACCACAAATCGTTATGTTCTTTCCAAAATTATGAATTGTATTCTATTTTCCGGCGCATTTGAGCTTTCACTTCGAGGACATGATGCACGCGATGATTCATTACATATTGGGAGACTTAAAAGGATTGTAATTTAATACTTAGTATGATAATAATAATCAGCTATACTATTAACTATTTGAAATCAATTGATTAATCATTTCATATTCTGATATTACATTGCATTTAATTAGAATTCTGTAGTGATTGATTTATTGTAACAATATTTATATTTCCTTATTATCCCACTTTAATATAAATATATTCCATATTTGAAGTCATTCCTTAATAAAGTATAGGAGTATATAAAACTATATGAAAATTAGGTACAAGTCATTTCATATGAAATTTTGTCTTCTATATGCTTGCATCGATTCTGAGCTAGAAAACCTTTCCAGATGTATATGTGGATTCACACCTTCAAAAGTATTGTTAGTCTCATCATTTGTATATCATACAAGGGGTAATTACATACTTTCCTGAAGATTGAGCATATCAGAACTAAAGTACAGAATTGTTTCTCTGTCACCCCAGAGAGGTAACATGGTTATCTTGTTTGTAGAGATCTAATTTCATTAAGCGATTAAGTAAAGAATCTTTTGAAGCTTAAACTTTAACAAATGTTCCCTTTGTATATTTTTTAGATATCCTGCCTGTGAGCTGTATTGGAGCATAGTATTTATATATAATTGATGTTACATTTCATAAAAATATATTTCATATCTGAGTACATAACTTTAATACAGTTTGTGTGCATGAAATCATATACAGTTGTATGAAAAAGTTTAGGCACCTCTGACAATTTCCATGATTTTCAGTTATAAATAATTGGCTGTTTGGATCAGTAATTTCATTTTGATCTATCAAATAAATGAAGGACACAGTAAAAATTCAGTAGTGAAATTAGGTTTATTGGATTAACAGAAAATGTGCAATATGCATCAAAACAAAATTAGACAGGTGCATACATTTGTGCACCCTTGTTATTTTGTTGATTTGAATACCTGGAACTACCTAGCACTGATTAATTGGAATTTGGAAGACAAAATTGGTTTGGTGAGCCCATTAAGCCTTAAACTTCATAGACAGGTGTATCCAATCATGAGAAAAGGTTTTAAGGTGGCCAATTGCAAGTTGTTCTCTATGACTCTCCTCTGAAGAGTGGCAACATGGGGGCCACAAAACAACTCTCAAATGACCTAAAAACAAAGATTGTTCAACATCATGGTTTAGAGGAAGGCTACAAAAAGCTATTACATAGATTTAAGATGTCAGTGTCCACTGTGAGGAACATAGTCAGCATGGTGAGGATATGGAAGACCACAGGCACAGTTCTTGTTAAGGCCAGAAGTGGCAGGCCAAGTAAAATATCGGATAGGCAAAGGATGATAAGAACAGTCAAAAACAGTCCACAGACCACCTCCAAAGACCTGTACTACTGGGAATATTGTTGAGGGTCTCATGGATTCCACTCAATATCAGCAGATACTTGAGAATAATGTTGAGGAATCAGTCACAAACTTCAGTTGAAGTTACCCCCAGGCCGGGGCTGGATATCTCAAGAAGACGATGACCAAAAACACTGCTGTTTCAAATGGGTGGGGCCATTTGATGGGCGTGACTTTCGCAAACGGGTGTGGATTTTAAAAATAGGTGTGGCTTGATAAAAGGGGCGTGGTTTTTAAAAAGGGGGCGTGTTTTCCAAAGGGGCGTGGCGTTCTAATAGGGGCAGGGTCTTGTGCACCCCCATCCTAAAAATTCACCAGCCGCCACTGCATAGCATACACTTATACATGCAGATGCACACACACATTACATAGCATACACTTATACAGGCAGCATACACTTATACATGCAGATACACGGACACTACATAGTATACACTTATACATGCAGACACACACACACTACATAGCATAAACTTATACATACAGATACACACACACACACACAGTTATGGATACAGATAGACACACGCACTACATTCATTGTATGGGGTCCTGGGGTTGGCAAGCACATTAGCTGGCAGTCTGCGGCTGCCACTGTTCGTTACCCTGGTATTAGCATTGCTCATTGTATAAAACTGAAGGCATGCTAGTATTATCCCCAGGGGTTAGACATCATCACTATCAGAGTGTATACAGCCTTCTTACTCCTGCTTAACCCACACACCATTCCTTTTCCACAGGGAAACAGGTATCTAACCCTGTGAAAGCAAAGCCAGCTGCTTCTTAGTATGGGCCAAACAGAATTTAAAAAAAAAAAAAAAAAAAAATTTTTTTTTTTTAAATGCCTGGGGCAAATCGGGACAGATGGCTAGCAACTCGGGACAGCGGGACAGACCCCTAAAATCGGGACTGTCCCGCGAAAATGGGGACAGTTGGGGGTATGCATACCTTTGCAATATTTTTATGCATGGTCCGAAAATGTCATAAGTAATATACAACAAGATAGCGGATTTTTTTTGGCAAAAAATAACTAAAATGTGTGCGTACGTACTTTATTCCTAAATGTAGTCAAACTTGTAAGTGTTGTAAAAGGTAATAACCCACATACATTTTCATATAACACACACATCACACACTCTCATACAACACACACTTGTGACCCAGTAAACATGGTGTTGCGACCCGTGGTTTGAAGAACCCTTGCTTATAGGACCGTTAAAGGGACAGTCTAGTCAAAATTAAACTTTCATTATTCAGATAGGACTTGTAATTTTTATCAATGTTCCAATGTACTTTTATCATCAAATTTGCTTTGTTCTCTTGGTATTCTTATTTGAAACAAAACCTAGGTAGGCTCATATGCTAATTTCTAAGCCCTTGAGGGCTGCCTCTTCTTAGATACAAGGTAATCACAGAGGTAAAAAGAGTATTAATATAACCGTGTAAGTTATGCAAAACTGGGGAATGGGTAATGAAGAGATTATCTATCTTTTAAAACAATACAAATTCTATTGTAGACTGTCCCTTTAAATACAGTAGAATTACATAATCATCAAATGCACAATAAAAAAATGAAGTAACAATTAGTCTGAATTTTAAATGAGCAATGTTTTTGTTTCTCTACATTCTCAATGCCACCTGTATCATGTGACAGCCAACAGCCAATCACAAAACAAATACGTATATACTGTGAAGTCTTGCACATGCTCAGTAGGACCTGGGCATATTTTGATTATAGACGTAAATTGAGAAAGTTTTTTTTAATTTTTTCTTTCTTTCTTTTTTTTTTTTTTTGAGTTTTGAAAAAGCTTTATTGAAATAACTTCAAACATTTACAAGCAGAGAATAAAACACTCACAACATAAGTCTGTTGGCAATCATCGAAATCCCAGTGTTTCAGTTCTTACATTTGTTGTGGGTTAAACAAAATAATACAATAAGAAATGGACTAGAAAGGCCATCAAACAACAATTATCAATATTGGTTACATAGAGAATTGTCAATATGAATTTTGCAAGTGTTTAGCAGGACATAAAGAAAAAGAAGCATAGACAAACAAAGGAAAGGAAGAGGAAAGAAAAAGAAGAGAAGAGGTCAAATACACGTGTTCCTGAGTGAAGTGAAATAAAGTTTGCTGAGGGATATTAAAATTACAGTATGGGCTTACCCCTATCAAGGGTGTTAGGTTATCTTGTGTCCTCCTGGTAATTAGCTGCGGGGTATGGATTCCCATAGGAAGAGAATCTCGCAATAGAAATCCAATTGGTTAATGGAGAAGTAATGAAACCTCTCTAGTCGTATATTTAGCGAAAGCTGAGCAAGCCACTCGTCAGTCGTAGGAGTAATCTCCTGTTTCCATTTCCGAGGAATGACTTGCTTAGCACTATTCAATGCAATGTGTAGAAGCCTAGTGTGGGCCTTAGATTGCATTTTGGGAATATCATGGAAGAGTAAAACTACTGGATCTAGAGGAATGTCGCGTCCTAGGAGTTTGCTAATTTCCTTAGTTATGGAGCACCAAAACAGCTGAATATCAGGACATGACCACCAAATATGGTATATGGAACCCTCTTGGTTGCACTTCCTCCAGCATCTGTTAGATGTCAGGGGAAAGATGTATTGTAGGCATTGCGGGGTCAAATACCATCTCATTAAGAGTTTATAATTGACTTCCAGCAGGGAGGCCGAGTAAGAAGATTTGGCTATGTTGTGGAAATTTTTATTCCATTCCTCTACTGATACTTGCCCCGCAAGGTCTTTTTGCCATTTTTGTGTGTAAGAAGGAAGGTGGTCTGTTGGAGGTGAGTTCAGAATAGCATACAAAAGAGATATAGTATGGGCTGGTTGGTGAGGTGCACTACAGAGTTGTTCAAATCTAGTGCGAGTACGCACCAGATCCTGTTTGTTTTTATGAGTGTTGATAAAATGTGTCAGCTGATTATATCTTAGCCAGGTAGCGAAGAAGTCGTTCTCCAAGTTTTGCATTTGTGTCATTGGTATTATTTTTGTTGCCTCCTTCAACAGATAGACCGGGAGAAGTCCATGGATGTCTAGTTTTAAATTGTTTGGTGGAGAATTCCCCACCAAGAAGTCAGGATTGGAGAGTGATGGTGTGAGAGGGGATGGGATACTAGAGAACGAGGTGTTTTTCTGTATCTGTCTAGACCATACCTGAAAAGTTTCTTTTATAATGGGATAGTTTTGGATTGTAGAAGGTCGGTGTTCAGGGGGAAGCCAACAATAGCTCCCTAGTGTGGGTATCCCCGTTAAGTCGTGTTCCAGGGAGACCCAAGCTTTAGATGAAGTTGCCGACTGGTAACACCAATCACCAATCCTCTGAAGGATAGTGGCATCTTTGTAATTCTGGAGATTTGGTACACCTAGCCCTCCCCTAGTTGGATGCAGATATAGTGTTGTTTTAGATATCCTTGGTGGTCTTTTACGCCATATGTAAGAGTTAGTGATGGACTGTAGTGTAGGGAGGAAGTGATTAGGAAGTGGGATAGGGACTGTTTGGAAGATATATAAAAGTTTAGGTAACAAATTCATTTTTACCACATTAATCCTTCCTATCCAAGTAATTGATTTAGGGAGCCAAGATGCAATAAATGAGTTGAATTCGTGTATAAATCTTTCATAGTTAAATTTGAACAAGTCATGTAGGTTAGGTGATAAATGTACGCCTAAGTACTTTAACGTTTTGGTTTGAATCTGATATGGATAATCAACTTCCAATCGTTTACATTCTGCCGGAGACATTTCCATTGGAAGTAATTCCGATTTGGAAGAGTTAATTGCGTAGTTTGAGGCTTTCCCGTATTGGGCCAAAATTAGGCGAGCTGCAGGGAGGGATTTAGTCGGGTTGGTAAGGGAAAGCAGTAAGTCGTCCGCAAACAATGTAGCTTTGTATTGTGTCTGGTTAATCTACAGACCACTCACCTCCGAGCTGCCCCTAAGCTTGATTGCCAAAATTTCCATAGAGAGTACAAATAATAAGGGGGAAAGAGGGCACCCCCTGTCTCGTCCCATTCTTAATATGAAATGAGCCGGACATGATACCATTCACTTTAACTTTGGCTGTTGGGCCCACATAAAGTGCAAAGATTTTGGAGATAAATTGCTCTGGGATACCGAATTTCTGGAGGGTGAGTTTTAAAAAGGTCCAATCCAACCTGTCAAAGGCCTTTTCAGCATCTGTTGACAGGAGGATTGAAGGGGTTTTATGTAAAGAAACAAATTGCATAAGTTGCAGCACACGCGTGGTGTTGTCCCTGGCCTCTCGACCAGGTACAAAGCCTGCCTGATCCACATGAATCAGCAAAGGGAGGACTGCATTGAGTCTATTTGCCAAAACTTTGGCGTAAATTTTTAAATCAACATTCAGGAGGGAGATAGGTCGGAAGTGAGCTGGCTGGTCTGGGGATTTGCCTGGTTTGGGCAGTACTGTTATAAAAGCCTCCAACATGATCGAGGACATTGGCTCATTTTGGTCTATAGACTGGAACAGGGTAAGGAGGTGGGGAATTAAAATGTGTTTGAAGGTTTTGAAATATAAGCCTGTATACCCATCTGGTCCTGGGCTTTTCCCTGGCTTCAGAGTTTTTATTGCTTTTTCTATTTCTAAGGCATCTATTGGTTTTTGGAGGAATTCTACCATATCTGTTTGTAAGACTGGGGTTGAAAGCTGTTGTAGATATGAGGAGCATACGTGTTCATGTTCCAAAGTTTTCCTGTTGGGAAATAAATCATAGAGCTTTGCATAATATAGTCTAAACAATTCCGCTATAGAGGTTGAATCCTCTATCTTTTGATTTGCGTCATTTAGTAAATGGTGTACATAAGAAGAGTTTTGTTTTTGTCTGAGTGCCCTCGCTAACATTCTACCTGGTTTATTTCCTTCTGTAAAAACTTTTTTGTTTAAGATAAAATTGCTTGTTCTTGTGATTTAATATGTAGCATGTTTATCTTAGTTCTGAGTTTTAATAGTTTCCTCAGAGTCTCTTCGTTTGAGGGATCAAGCTTGTGTTCATGTTCCACTTCTAAGAGAGCAGCTGCGAGTTGTGTGTATTTTTCCCTACATTGTTTAGTTTTATGCGCTTTAATTTTAATGAGTTCTCCCCTAAGAACACATTTATGAGTTTCCTTTCTTTCTTTTTTATTGTAAGGATATTTAACTTACAGCAGGATTAAATATAATATTAATTTCATATACAATCCAAGGCTTCATTACAATATCTGAACAAAATGACCTACAAAATGTATCATGTAACAGGTAAGACAAAGATCAATCTCACACATAGTCCATTAGTTTGTTTCATTATGTAAACAAAATAAGTTCAACAACATATTTATGAGTACATACATCAAATAATAATTTCAAGTCTGTACCAGTTCCAATAATTTACTTCAATATCAGATTTCCAACATTGTTTTAACCTTACATATTTTCTATCCCCCCCCCCCTAAAAAAAATAAAATAATTAACCTTCCTCACCTGATGACAATGAAAGAGCAAATACAGTATTTCTAAAGGCATATAATATCTATTGCTGATTGGATTTAGAAAGGGATCGAATAAATGAACCCCATTTATTAAAAAATGTATTCACTCCACGCTCGTTATACGCTTGTGTATCATATTGTTCTATTATTAATTGTTTCATAATAAAGTTCTTCCACTCTCCATATTTAAGTTTTTGTATATTTTTCCAATTTTTTAATATTGTACTCCTAGCTGTCAACAATACCATATTGATCCATTTCCAGTCTTGTCTCTTTTCACTATTCCTGGTCAAAAATAACGCTTACTCTAGATCAAAATGACTGGATTTTTTAAATACTTTATACAACCAATATTCAATTTTTAACCAATATTGTCTGTCTATGGGACAGTCCCACATCATTTGGAGAAGGTCAGCCTTGTGGAGACTACATTTTGGACACTTATTAAATTGTCTATTACCCCCCATTCAGCCCCTTTTTTAGGAGTAAAGTAAAGTTTTGTTTTTTTGCAATCTCTATCTGAATCATCAAAGTTTAACTTTGACTTTAGGGTGCCATACAGCAGGAATCGACAAACCAAAGAGTCACTATCTCCCAGAACGTTTTCGGTTACTCTCCATATATCTATATACAAATACCACTGTCTAGTTCCAAAATATTCTGCTTGAATCCTAAATTTTAAACAGATTTGTCGACCACTGCTTAACAGCCCTTACCACCTACTCCTGGTAGCCTATTCTATTAATCAACCACTCTTTTTGTAAGGTAGAGCTTCCACAAATTACTCCTAAATCTACTACCCTCTAACTGGAGATCATGACCTTTTATTCTGATGTTGCTCTTTTAGTGAAAAAATGCTTCCATGCTCAGCTTTATTTAATCACTGAAAATAGTCACGTTGGTATCAAACAGTATCACCCACTCATTGGAGCACATTAGAGCAGGGCTTGACAAACCTAGGTGCCAGGGAGTCACTGGCTCCTAGAATTCTACCCCTGGCTCCTAATGTTTTATTCTCCATTTATATACAAATACCACTATTTGGCTCCTAAAAGTACTCTGGTTCCTAAAAATTATTAATGGCCTCTAAATTTTAAACAGATTTGTCGAACCCTGCATTAGACCAAATTTCTTTTGCACTTTTTTTTTTTTTTTTTTAAATAATTTTTTATTAGGTTGAACAAGGTTCACAACAGTAATAGGCACAGAGGTACATGAAATAATTACATGCATATCATCAATCTGAAGTTAAGTACTGTATATCCAACCAATATTTTCAGATTAGAAGGTGTATTTGGGGGGTAGAGGGAGGGGAGAATAGCCTATATAGCATCTACCTTTTGGATCGATTACGTCAGTTCGGTCAAAGTCATCTATATTTTATCTTATAGGATTGTGTCATCCTATTCTAGTTTGATGTGCGTCATGTATCTGTGTCTATGGGGTGTAGTTGTATTGTGAATAAACTTTTATGGTTGTGTCCTTTGTTCCCAAATTAAAATTAGGTCGAGAATAAAGTCACATTTCCCAATATAACAATAATGCATTTTCTCAAGTGAGATAATATGGTTAATTTTGTAAACCCATTGAGGGCAGGAAATTGTTGTGATTTCCAGAATTTAGGAAGATTTAAGATTAATCTTTTGGCACAAATTATCATCCAGTGGAAAAGTTTTGTGCAATAAATGCAGCCTATTTGTGGTATTTGGTTGAGAAGGACAATGTTAGGGTTAAGGATGAAATTGGTGTTTAAAGGGACATAAAACAAGTTGGGATAGAGACAAAATATAATATGTACTTTAATTACTTTGCCTGCAAATGTATACTGCAGTGCCTTGTCATTAACCCTTTCTTTTTATTGTCTGAATTGTGAAGCTCTAACCCCCCCATCCCCCCCCCCCCACACACACACACACAATTCCTTCTATGGCTGTATGTATATCCACCTTTGCTTTGGTAGAATACAAGAGTCATTATCTGCTGGAGCATGCCTAGAAGCAAATAAGCAGTTGTGAACTCAACTGAAATACAATGCCTGTGTTTGTAATGCTTAACACTGATAAGGAGGGGTGGATCAGTCTAACCCAGACAGCATGGCTAGGTAACTAATTTTGCTTATTTTTGAAATTTATTATAAAATACTTGCCAGCAATTTTTAAACATTTTTTTCATGCAAACTATTTTTAGCCCTTTTAGGGTATGCACAGATTTCAACCTGTTTTATGGCACTTTATGGTTTGGTTCAGGCAGTGTTCCATCTGATCCCAATAATTCTTAAGTTTTGGGCAGGACCACCAAATATGAGATAGAGTTCCTATTTTTCCGCATCTTCTCCAGCAGCTAGATGTAGCGTTTGGGAAGATACCTCAAATTCTTTGGGGTGTAAGATACTAGTGTGCAACAATCTTATAAATGAGTTCAGTTAAGTTTAAGGAGATAGAGGAAGAGTCAAGAGTGAGTAATTTTAAAACAGAGTTTCCAATTCACATCACTAATGTCACATTGGAGTTCTGTTTCCCATTTAGACAGGTATGAGGGTTTCTTATCTGGGAACGATCCCCTAAGTAATTTACATATTATTGAAAGATGAGATTTTCGTATGTTGGGATTGATGCAGATATTTTCAAATGGTGTGAGAAGTCGCACAATATCTTGTTTATAGGGACTAGTGATTATTGAATACAAAAAAAATGTTGCCTGTCTGGAGTGAATATTGCATGAATTTGGAGGTATGAGTACCAGTTGTGGAACGGGGGTCCCAAGGTGTTATTTAGTGCTATATGGTCTTTAATATGCGTCGTGTCTGTCAGTAAGTATATTGGGAGATTTCAGTGTTCTGTGGTCGGGTTTTCTTGAGTAAAAGAAAATTGTTGAAAGAAGATTTGGTTGCCTAAACGCGGAGAGGTGAGACTGGAGTAGAGAAACTCCTTGTAGTGTGCTACTACTGTATCGCAAACGTCCAAGGTAGCTTTAATAAATTTGTTCTCAGATATATTCTCTGGTCTAGCTGTTTTAGGGAGCCAGCATATGTCTCTCATGCTGTTGCACTGTAATCCGAGTCCAAAGCTTGATTCCAGGCCAGTACCCTAGCTAAATTTACTGCTCTATAATAATTTGTTAAATTGGGAATGTTTAGGCCTCCATCTTTTTTACTTAGGTATGAGGTTTGTCTAGCAATTCTGGGTTTTTTTATGACCAGATGAAGGATTCTATCATTTTTTTTGTTGGGCAGATAGGTATCTTTGGGGTATTGCTATATGTAATGTTTGAAAAACACAAGTATTTAGGGATAACCAGCATTTTGAGATTGTTTATACGGCTTATCCATGATATGTGGCCTTGTTTGTGCCATGCTTCCAGTAATTTATGTGAGTTAGCTTGGAGCTGAGTGTAGTTGGCATGGAATTGGTCTTGTGTGTTTTCTGGTATAGTCAGTCCCAAATATCTAAGTTTATTAGTAATAGGAAATTTAGTGTTACGGGTTATATAGTCCTGGACTGCTGCATTAATAGGCATGAGTCCAGATTTCCCCATGTTTATAGAAAAGTTGGAGACTAGTTTATAGTCCTCAAGAGTTTGTATTAGTGCTGGTAGTGAGGAAGATGGGAATTGTAGTGTGAAGATGATGTCATCTGCGAAAAGAAGGCATTTTTGAGTAATATTGTCATATGTTATGCCTTGAATAGCTGGGTTTGTCCTAATTTGTACGGCTAAGATTTCCACTGTAAGGGTAAAAAACAACGGGGACATTCTCACTTTGTATTTGAAGTTTTACTGCTCTTTGCCAAGGCATTGTCATGGTCTGAATATTATTTTTATAGGTTTACGTTAGGGGGCGCCGATGGTGAATTTATAGAACCAAGGAGGCAGTGACCTGAAAAAGTTTGGGAACCACTGATGTAAAAGTATGAGCCTGTGATTGGCTGACGGCTGTCACATGATACAGGGAGGCGGGTAAATTAAAGGAAATTTTTAAATTTGTCAGAACAAAAACTGCTTATTTAAAATTCAGTCTTTAAATTATGCACTTGTTTATGTAAATCTACTGTATTTAATGGTCATTTAATTATACATATAATCTATAACAACATACATCAGTCGCGGTTTTACAGCACAACACACTCTGCACACACAAAAGCACCCCAACTAATTACAACATTTTTCCTTCTACCTGTGTAACTATGAATTTAAAAAATAAATAAATAAAATAAGAATATTAAAAAACTTGCTATGTACCACTGGACGCAAACATGTTTAAACGACCACTAAACACAGTAAAATAACATACAGCGCTGCGGAATCTGTTGGCGCTCTACAAATACCTGATAATAATAATAATCCGTAAATGCATGATAAAGAGACAATGCAAAAGCACTTAGTTTGAATTTCAAATGAGTAGATTTTTTTTCTGACAAATGTCAAAATAAGTTACATTTTCCTTCCTAATGCATCATGTGACAGCCATCAGCCAATCACAAAATGCATATACGTAAAACCAGTGAATCTTGCACATGCTCAGTAGGAGCTAGTGCCTCAGAAAGTGTAAATAACAAAAGATTGTGCACATTTAGATAATGGAAGTGAATTGGAAAGTTGATTAAAACTGTGTGCTCTATCTATCTGAATTAGTAAAGTTTAATTTTGACTTGACTGTCCCTTTAAGTGGGCTACATGTAGCATGCCACCAGTTAAACAGATCTAAATACATCCACTGTGCATGACTCTGTTTTATTAACGGCAGATGAAAAAGAAAGCTTATTACAATATTTTTCATAGAATATTAGCACAGCTAAAATCACCTAGTAGCTATCACTTCTTTCAGTGAGAAAACTTTAAAGGGACAGTCAAGTCCAAAAAAACTTTAATGATTTAAATAGGGCATATAATTTTAAACAACTTCCCAATTTACTTTTATCACCAATTTTGCTTTGTTCTCTTGGTATTCTTAGTTGAAAGCTAAACCTAGGAGGTGCTAATTTCTTAGACCTTGAAGACTGCCTCTAATCTGAATGGATTTTAACCACTAGAGGGCATTAGTTCACGTGTTTCATATAGATAACTTTGAGCTAATGCACATGAAGTTACCCTGGAGCCAGCACTGATTGGCTAAAATACAAGTCTGTCAAAAGAACTGAAATAAGGGGGCTGTCTGCAGAGACTTAGATACAAGGCAATTACAGAGGAAAAAAATGTATTTCTATAACAGTGTTGGTTATGCAAAACTGGGGAATGGGTAATAAAGGGATTATCTTTCTTTTTAAACAAAAAACAATTCTGGTGTTGACTGGATTTTTCCTTGCATAAATGTTTTGTAGATCCATTTATATAGCCCATCTGGGGTGTTTTTTCTTTGTTAAATGTATAGTTTTGCTTATTTTCAAACAACATTGCTTCGATTTTCAGACTCCTAACCAAGCCCCAAAGTTTAAGATATATACTGATATCTACAGACTTCAGATTGCTTCTTTTTGTAGGGGAGGGGGATTTTCTGCTATCAGTCCCTTTCAGTGAGTATCCCAGCCTAACCTCATCAACAGTGCTAAGTTGTGAGTCTCTAAGCAAGTTTTTAAAAGGTTTTATACTGGATTTGTATATCAGTATCTGTACATATTCTTCTTTATAGTAGTGTCTATTGCATGCAGTTAAATTTAAAATTGGTGTAGATGTCTCTTTAATTCAAAGTCGATTATAATATCTTTAAGAAACTTTCAATATTTCCTCCAAGTGTTGTATGGTTAAATAAGCAAAAACAAATTTGAAGAATTACCAAGCTATATACGCTAAGTGCAAGCAAAGTTTATTATAAAAACGCTCATGAAGTACTAGATAACATTTCCTGCAAGTAACTCTATGAGTAAGTCAACATAACTCGTTGGGACAATTACAGAGTTTCTTCATTGTACTTTCTCTCTTGATTTTTAAAGGTCAAATTAAATTCAAGGGTTATCACTTATGGAATACTAACTAGATAATGCTTCCTGCCAGCATCCTTATGAGTAAGTTAACCAAAAGCGTTGGCTGAACTACCAAGCGGTATCCCTGTAATTTCACTGTCAATTTTAAATGCCTCAATTAAATGCAAAACTTAATTGCATTATGGTTCAAGGAATATTAAATAATACTTCCTACAAGTAACCTATGAGTGATTCAACAAAATGCGTTGGAAGAAATACTGAATTATTGTACTGTGCTCAGTTTTCTGTGTTTCAGTTTTCTTAAAGTGAAAGTTTTGCAAACGCTAGGATTGAATATTGAAACAAATAAAGGGCACTTTCATTTATGAAGTATAAGATACTTCATGCAGAAAGTGCCTTTATTCGTTTCAAGCGATCACCGTTCTTAGCTGCTACAGCAGCCCACAGCTAAAAAATGTTTTGCTAAGAGGTGACATTTTAACCTCTTAGCCAATAGCCGTGCGGTAAATACGGTTTGGCGCCCATGGGAGCCAGATTTACCGCACGGCTATTGGCTAAGAGGTGAAAATGTTGTCTCTTAGCAAAATATTTTTTATCTGTGGGCTGCTGTAGCAGCTAAGAATGGCGATCGATTGAAACGAGTAAAGGAGCTTTCTACATGAAGTATCTTATACTTCATGAATTAAAGTGCACTTTATTTGTTTCAATAGTCAACCCAAGCGTTTCAAAAACTCTATGGTTGACTTTCACTTTAACAGATGACAGAATAAATAGTGTAACATTAGCATTTTTAATTGTGTTTTTTTTTAAAAAATTCTTCAACACTGAAAATAAATATTTTATTAATCTACATATAAAAAAATAAAAATAAAATATTTGTAAAAAAAATGTTTTGGAATAAAGCTTTTTACATAATATTATTCCCCCCCCCAAAAAAAAGCCCCAAAACTTTCACCAATTTCCTTAAATATATTCCAAACAACGCAGCTGGGCAAATATATACTTTGGCATTTAAAATGTACTAATATTTTCCTTGCCTTATTAAAAAAAAAACAAAGTCCGTCTTCCTGCACAAAAATGTGTGATCTAAACGTGTAAGCTCCACTTGCCCTTAAAGGGAAAGTAAACACCTTGAGATTTTTATATAAAATATTTAGTTATGTATAATGAAACAACTTCGTGATGTACATTAATTATTTATTTTGTTCCCTTTTCATGTCATTTAAAGGGATACTAAACCCCATTTTTTCTGAGAATTAGAAATTCCTCTATTTTAAGAGTTAAAGAGATACCAAGCCCAAATTTTTTTCTTATGTGATTCAGATAGAGCATCCCATTTAAGCAAATTTCTAAGTCACTCCTAGTATCAATTTTTCTTCGTTCTCTTGCTTACTTTATTTGAAAAAGCAGGAATAAGCTTAAAATCAAGCCCATTTTTGGTTCAGCGCTTGATGATTGGTGGCTACATTTAGCGCTACCCAGGTGCTGAACCAAAAATGGGAATTTAAGATTTAACTCTCCTAAATATCTGTCCCTAATTGGCTTTAGTTGATTACAACAAAACAATGCATTTTATACTAACATTATGACAGTGGCTAACCTTGTTGTCTGCAAACTAAAGCCCAGATTGGCAAATGGTGGGTGCAGTTTTGCTATTGATAAACAATAACAGCAAAAATGATGTTAATTTGTTTTTTAAACATTCAGCTTTGGCAGATATGTTATTCTGCAGTAACACAACAGAAATGTTTTAAAATTACAAGGTGTTTAAATATTTTTTTAAAAATCACCTAACTTCAATTATTGATAAAAAAAAACATTTGTTTACCAAAATTTGCTAACATAGATGTTTATTTATTTTTTATTATAATTATATCTCTGATGAAGCACATGTGAGCATGTGCAAAACGCGTTAAATTTACATGGAAAGATTGCCATATCCAATACACCTATGTTAAAGGGACGTGAAACCCAAATTTATTCTTTCATAATTCAGATAGAGATTACAATTTTAAATAACTTTCTAATTTAACTCTATTATCTAATTGTATTAATTATTTATTAAATCATTAAATAACATAAATTGGGACAAAAGTATTATCTAATAAAAATACAGAGGATAAATGGATAATATTTAAAACTTTGTTAAATAAATATACATATCAACAAATACCATATGGTTATACAAATAGAAATAAAAAATACAAGCCAATGTGGCTAAATAAAAATGTGTTAAGAGAAATTAGGAAAAAACGTAGGGCATTTAAATTATTTAAAGAAAATAGTACAGACACAACATTCCATATTTATAAGGAATGTAACAAAGCATGCAAAAAAGCAATCAAATTAGCCAAAATTGAAAATGAAAAATTAATTGCAAAGGATTCTAAGTCTAACCCTAAAAGGTTCTTTAAGTACATAAATAGTAAAAAATCTAAGGAGGACAATATAGGTACATTAAAATGCGTGGAGGGTAGCATGATTAATAGTGACAGGGAGAAGGCTGAGGTACTAAACCAGTTCTTTTCTTCAGTATACACAAGAGAGGAACCAATGGACAATACTTTGGAACAAACTATAACATGCCAGCCCATACCATTAACTGGATTATGTATAGAGGATATCAGGAAAAAACTGGATAATATTAAGGTAAATAAAACTCCAGGCCCAGATGGAATACACCAAAGGGTGGTAAGGAAATTTAGCACTGTTATAAACAAACCTCTACTCTTCATTTTTCAACACTCATTATCCTCAAGCATGGTACCCCAGGATTGGCGTAAAGCTGATGTGGTGCCACTCTTCAAAAAGGGAAGCAGGGATGATTCAGGAAGCTATAGACCAGTTAGTCTAACATCAATAGTGGGGAAGATATTTGAATGGATTATAAAGGATTATATTGATGAGCACATTCGTGTAAACAAGATTATGAGTTCAAATCAGCATGGTTTTATAAGAAATAGATCATGTCAAACTAATCTAATTATATTCTATGAGGAAGTAAAACTATAGATAAAGGGGAATCAGTTGATGTGATATACTTAGCTTTTGCAAAAGCATTTGATACAATGCCACATGAGAGTTTAATGCACAAAATTAAGGGACTGTGAATAGCTGAAAATGTTAGCTCATGGATAAATAACTGGATAAAAGATAGGGAGCAACAAGTAGTAGTAAATGGATCATACTCAGATTGGACAAAGGTAATCAGTGTAGTCCCCCAGGGATCAGTACTGGCCCCTGTTCTTTTTTATAAATTACTTGGAGCAAGGATTAAATAGCGACATCTCTATTTTTGCAGTTGATACTAAGTTAAGTAAGGTCATTAAGTCAGAGCCGGATGAACTTTCGTTACAAAGGGATCTGCTAAAATTAGAAGTATGGGCAGGTAAATGGAAAATGAGATTTAATACGGGAAAATGCAAGGTTCTACATTTTGGAAGTAAAAATAAGCAGGCAAAATATTATTTAAATGGGACAAGACTTAGCCAAACAGAGGAGGAAAGGGATTTGCGAGTAGTAAAAGATAACAAGCTAAAGATGGGTGCACAATGCAGGGCAGCGGCTTCAAAGGCTAATAAGATACTAGCATGTATTAAAAGAGGCATTGATTCAAGGCAGGAAAGCATAATTCTGTCATTATATAAATCCCTGGTAAGACCTCACCTTGAGTATGAAGTGCTGTTCTGGGGACCAATCGCAAAAAAAGATATTGCAGAACTAGAAAAAGTTCAGAGAAGGGCCACAAAGCTAAGAAGGGGAATGGAGAATTTAAGCTATGAGGAGAGGTTAGCCAAACTGGGTCTGTTTTCTTTAGAAAAAAAGCACTTGAGAGGTGACATGAATCTTTATATAAATATATTCAAGGCCCATACACAGAGATGGCAGAAGCTCTGTTTATTCCAAGAAAATTGTTTGTGACAAGAGGTCACAATTTAAGGTTGGAGGAAAGGAGATTTAATCTCCTGCAACGGAAATGTTTTTTCGCTGTAAGAGCAATAAAATTGTAGAACCCATCACCAAAGTAGGTAGTGAATGCCAATACCCTAACCTAAATACATTTAAAAATTGTTTGGATACATTTCTGTCTAGAAACAAAATTCATGGATATGATTGCTAGTATTAAATGGGTCACCTTTTAGTGGGATTTGTTTAAGCGTAACTGGAGTTTTTTGTAAGTATTTTAGATTTGTATAGGTTGAACTCAATGGACTTCGGTCTTTTTTCAACCTCATCTACTATGTTATTAAAACAGCAATGCACATGGCACAGCTAATCACACGATGCATCTATTTGCAGCCACCAATCAGCAGCTACTGAGCCTATTAAGATATGTTTTTCAACAAATGATATCAAGAGAATGAAGCAAATTGGATAATCAAAGTAAATTGGTAAGTTGTTTAAAATTGCATGTTCTTTCTAAATCATAACATTGAAAAAAACTGTTTCAGATCCCTTTTAAACTTGTGAACAGCATTAAAGAGTGAAGAGTTTGATCCTACTGATGAGTGCGATGTCTCTTTTTCTCTATTTTACGTCCCTTTTTTTGTAGAACACGTGTCTCTCTGATGAGATGTTAGGGGATATTTTTAATTCGTCTTTAATTTGATGATCTTCGTGCTATAATTATTGCTGCTAATAACTCTCTCTCAGGAGAAGCGCACAGAGAAGACAAGAAATTAAACAAAATCCCAGGTGCTAACAAAAGCTAGTTCTATTATTTTATTTTGTCTTAGTCTAATTAAGCAGGTTATACACGTACCTGCCTTATGTACGTACGCGCTGTGCGAGTATAATGTGAATAAAAAGGTGAGAAGCCAAAAAGACAACAAACATGGATTGAAAAATTAAAATAAATAAAGCTGATATACATAAAATATCAGGTTATTTTGCCACTTCACGGAACAGACCCATTAAAGGGACGGTCTAGTCAAAATTAAACTTTCATGATTCAGATAGAGCATGCAATTTTAAGCAACTTTCTAATTTACTACTATTAAATATTTTTATTCGTTCCCTTGGTATCTTTATTAGACAAAGCAAAAAACAGAATTTATGTTTACCTGATAAATTACTTTCTCCAACGGTGTGTCCGGTCCACGGCGTCATCCTTACTTGTGGGATATTCTCTTCCCCAACAGGAAATGGCAAAGAGCCCAGCAAAGCTGGTCACATGATCCCTCCTAGGCTCCGCCTACCCCAGTCATTCGACCGACGTTAAGGAGGAATATTTGCATAGGAGAAACCATATGGTACCGTGGTGACTGTAGTTAAAGAAAATAAATTATCAGACCTGATTAAAAAAACCAGGGCGGGCCGTGGACCGGACACACCGTTGGAGAAAGTAATTTATCAGGTAAACATAAATTCTGTTTTCTCCAACATAGGTGTGTCCGGTCCACGGCGTCATCCTTACTTGTGGGAACCAATACCAAAGCTTTAGGACACGGATGAAGGGAGGGAGCAAATCAGGTCACCTAAATGGAAGGCACCACGGCTTGCAAAACCTTTCTCCCAAAAATAGCCTCAGAAGAAGCAAAAGTATCAAACTTGTAAAATTTGGTAAAAGTGTGCAGTGAAGACCAAGTCGCTGCCCCACATATCTGATCATCAGAAGCCTTGTTCTTGAAGGCCCATGTGGAAGCCACAGCCCTAGTGGAATGAGCTGTGATTCTTTCGGGAGGCTGCCGTCCGGCAGTCTCGTAAGCCAATCTGATGATGCTCTTAATCCAAAAAGAGAGAGAGGTAGAAGTTGCTTTTTGACCTCTCCTTGTACCGGAATAAACAACAAACAAGGAAGATGTTTGTCTAAAATCCTTTGTAGCATCTAAATAGAATTTTAGAGCGCGAACAACATCCAAATTGTGCAACAAACGTTCCTTCTTTGAAACTGGTTTCGGACACAGAGAAGGTACGATAAGCTCCTGGTTAATGTTTTTGTTAGAAACAACTTTTGGAAGAAAACCAGGTTTAGTACGTAAAACCACCTTATCTGCATGGAACACCAGATAAGGAGGAGAACACTGCAGAGCAGATAATTCTGAAACTCTTCTAGCAGAAGAAATTGCAACTAAAAACAAAACTTTCCAAGATAATAACTTAATATCAACGGAATGTAAGGGTTCAAACGGAACCCCCTGAAGAACTGAAAGAACTAAATTGAGACTCCAAGGAGGAGTCAAAGGTTTGTAAACAGGCTTAATTCTAACCAGAGCCTGAACAAAGGCTTGAACATCTGGCACAGCTGCCAGCTTTTTGTGAAGTAACACAGACAAGGCAGAAATCTGTCCCTTCAGGGAACTTGCAGATAATCCTTTTTCCAATCCTTCTTGAAGGAAGGATAGAATCTTAGGAATCATAACCTTGTCCCAAGGGAATCCTTTAGATTCACACCAACAGATATATTTTTTCCAAATTTTGTGGTAAATCTTTCTAGTTACAGGCTTTCTGGCCTGGACAAGAGTATCGATAACAGAATCTGAGAATCCTCGCTTCGATAAGATCAAGCGTTCAATCTCCAAGCAGTCAGCTGGAGTGAAACCAGATTCGGATGTTCGAACGGACCCTGAACAAGCAGGTCTCGTCTCAAAGGTAGCTTCCAAGGTGGAGCCGATGACATATTCACCAGATCTGCACTAAAAAACTCTAAGCCATCTCCGTGGAGATGTTGCCTGTACAACGGCAAAGAGAATGACTGGGGTAGGCGGAGCCTAGGAGGGATCATGTGACCAGCTTTGCTGGGCTCTTTGCCATTTCCTGTTGGGGAAGAGAATATCCCACAAGTAAGGATGACGCCGTGGACCGGACACACCTATGTTGGAGAAATGTAAGCTTAGGAGCCGGCCCATTTTTTGTTTAGCACCTGGGTAGCACTTTCTGATTGGTGTCTAAATGTAGTCACCAATCAGCAAGTAAATTAGAAAGTTGCTTAAAATTGCATTCTCTATCTGAATCATTTAATTTTGAATAAACTATTCCTTAAAGGGACACTAAACCCAAATTTTTTCTTTCGTGATTCACATACAGCATGCAATTTTAAGCAACTTTCTAATTTACTCCTATTATCAAATGTTCTTCATTCTCTTGGTATCTTTAATTGAAAAAAGAAGGCATCTAAGCTATTTTGTGGTTCAGACCCTGGACAGCACTTGCTTATTGGTGGGTGAATTTATCCACCAATCTGAAAGAACAACCCAGGTTGTTAACCAAAAATGGGCTGGCATCTAAACTTACATTCTTGCATTTCAAATAAAGATTCCAAGAGAATTAATAAAATTTGATAATAGGAGTAAAATAGAAAGTTGCTTAAAATTGCTGCTCTATCTGAATCATGAAAGAAAGAATTTGGGTTCAGTGTCCCTTTAAGCCATGAAACATTTCCCTGTCATTAGATCCCTTTGCTTCTACATGAGACTGACCCTTTAACCCATTAAAAATGTCCCTTACTTTGGTCACTTTGCTCTTCCATCAGATTGATCCTTTACAGGGACAGTCTACTCCAGAAATTGTAATTTTAAAAAAAGATAGATAATCCCTTTATTACCTATTCCACATTTTTGCATAACCAACACGGTTATATTAATACACTTTTTACCTCTGTGATTATCTTGTATCTAAGCCTCTGCAGACTACCCCCTTGTTTCAGTTATTTTGACAGAATTGCATTTTAGCCAATACGTGCTGACTCCTAAATAACTCTACGGGAGTTAGCACAATGTTATCTATATGACACACACATGAACTTGCGCTGTCTAGCTGTGAAAAACTGGCAATATGCACTGAGATAAAAGGCAGCCTTCAAGGGTTTAGAAATCAGTTTATGAGCCTATCTAGGTTTAACTTAAAAAAACACCAAGAGAACAAGGCAAATTTGATGAGAAAAGTAAATGGGAAAGTTGTTTAAAATTGCATGCCCTATCTGAATCATAGAAGTTTACTTTTGACTAGACTGTCCCTTTAAGCTATTAAAAATAATGTCATTAGGTCACTTAGTTCCTTCATAGGACTGATCCCTTAACCCATTAAAAATGTTACCGTCTTTAGGTCATTTTTAACAAAACAAAAAACAATCTCCAAGTTAAAATCAGGGTACCTCATAAATTTGTACTGAAATCTGCGTACCCTGGCATTGCCCCATTCTAATGTCAAAGAGCTCAGTGTCATTATAGCTTTCGTGCATTCATACCATAAAGCTGTGTGCCTTTGTATGGCATGCTGGGAACTGTAGTTGCCGTGAGCACATGGGAACTACAAAACCCAGCACACCTTACCATGCAGCTAATCAGAGCATCATTGTCTCTTAGTGAGAGCAGTCACAAAGCACTGGTACACTCAACCCACACAGCAACTTTGAAGTGGATGTATCCAGATAGGTAGAGAGAAATCAGGAATTAAATGCAGGTCAGCTGACCCATATACATCATTAGACATCAGACTCTAGGGTCCAGTTAAAAAAAACTTTCAAAAAGAACAAGATATAAATTTATAATACCATGGCCAAATTCCTTTATTTATTTAACAGTGCAACCCAACGCATTTCAAGCCTTTGGAAACCACTCTTATTTCTTTACTGATGGAATGGAAAGCCCAATAAAAATAAATAAATATTAGTATATGACACAGGGTTATATGAATAGGATTCTTTGAAGCTTATCTGGGATCAGAATACTAGTGCAACTATTCAATAACTCTAAACATAATTAAAGGGACACTCAAGTCAAAATAAACTTTTATGATTCAGATAGAGCATGCAGTTTTAAAGGGACAGTTTACACTAAAATCGTTACTGTTTTAAAAGATAGACAACGCTTTTACTACCCATTCCCCGCTTTGCACAACCAACATTGCTATATTAATATACTTTATAACATTTAAACCTCTAAATTTCTGCCTGTTTCTAAACCACTATAGTCCACCTTACGGTTATTCCTTATAAGAGCATATCCATAACAGTTCCAAACAGAATATTATCAGAATGTCAGTGAGCGACAACAGCTATCCAAATAATCCCCTTTGCTTAGCAAAGCGCATTTTTGGGCTATAGGGATTCCAAAAAGGCAGCAGTATGTACTTATTTAGACCTTACTTGTATGGGGGTATCGCAAATATCGAATATGTGACTCTGTCAGTGTCTTCAAGCCACGCCCATTACCATCCCAACTGGTCTACTCAATATAATGCCGGCTCACAGATGTAACGCTTCATTTGCTCCTATACTGCCAATATCGTTCACTTGCAAATGCCTCAATCAGCCAAGTATTAAACCATTAATCAAGCTTGGCTGAAGACCCATGCACACGGAGCTGCAATATATGCAAAAAAGCGACTGCACTTTCAGGAATTTTTAAAAAGCACCCTTTGCCGAAAACAGCACATGCGCAAAACACGGGAACACGCAGGATCGACAAATGCATTCAGTGCAAGCTGAAAATTAAGGTCGGATGACGTCAGGGAAAGGAAGGGTCAGGCGGCCATTTCAAAATGGCCAGAGGAAAACTAGTAATTCTTTTTACTTGCTCACTATATTGACAACAAATTTGGGCTACATGCTGGTGGAGAAATCGTTTAATTCACTATCTACATAAGTTATAATTTTTGGGTTGACTTGCCCTTTAAGATTTAGCACAACAGTACTAAATGCAAGTCAATAGATAATAAATAGTCATGTGATCGGGGGCAGTCAGAAGATGCTTAGATACAAGGTAATCACAGAGGTAAAAAGTGTATTAATATAACATAAAGAGATTATCTATCTTTTAAACCAATAAACATTCTATTGTAGACTGTCCCTTTAAGACACTTTCCAATTTATACTTTTATATACACACTTTCTGTGGAAAATCCTACTGAGCATGTGCACACGCTCACAGGGTATATGTATACTAGTCTGTGATTGGCTGATGATTGTCACATGATACAGGGGGCCGGAAAATTGGAGAAAAAATAAATTTGTCAGCAAAAAAATCTACTGCTTATTTGAAATTCAGAGTAGGTGTTATTGCATCGTTTCTTTATTATGCACTTGTGAATTATGCAATTCTACTGCACTGAGTGGTCCTTTAATACTGATCTGTTTCCTAAACGTTTTAACCCATGCCATTGCCTCCATTTAACAAAGCTGCTGTGGAAGCTTTGAAACACTTGCAGGTTACGCTCATTCATGTGAGCCTGAAAAAAGTGAGCTAAGAAGCAGCAGTCATAAGACCACTGCTTTCTAACCGCTATGCCCGCTTAGATGTGGCAGAGTTAAAGGGACAGGAAACACCAACATTTTAAGTCGTGATTTAGACAGAGCATACCATTTTAATCAACTTTCCTATTTACTTCTATTATCTATTTTGCTTCATTCTCTTGTTATCCTTTGCTAAAGGAACAGCATTGCACTACTGGCAGCTAGCTGAACACATCTAGTTAGCCAATCACAAGAGACAAATGTGTGCAGGCACCAATCAGCAGCAGCTCCCACTAGTGTAGGATATGGGCATATTCTTTTTCAACAAGGGATACCAAGAGAACGAAGCACTTTTGAAAATAGACGTAAATATCCGAATTATGCAATTATCCGAATGCAAGTTTAATTTTGACTTTCCAATCCCTTTAAATCACCCCAAACTCATTCGGCCAGGGATGAGTAAAGTTCTCACTCAAGTTTAAAGGCGCAGATGCCCAATATATCTGAATAGGGAACGTAAACTCTGCAAGCCCCCGTAAAGAGAACTAACGGCACCGCCTTACAAAGGAACTTTTAATTTAACAACCGAAGGTGCAGAATTAGTATTTCTGGGGAGGAAAAGCACAGAGTTTAAACACTGAATTTCTATGAAAAGATAACTGAACCCAAAAATGTTAAAGGGACACTCAAGCCAAAATAAACTTCTATGATAGAGCAGCAGTTTTAAGACACTTTAAGAAATTTACTTCCATTATCAAATTTTGCGCAGTCTTTTTATATTCACACTTTCTGGGGAACAAGATCCTACTGAGCATGTGCAAGAGCTCACAGGGTATACAACAAGATCCTACTAAGCATGTGCAAGAGCTCACAGTGTATACGTCTACTAGTCTGTGATTGGCTGATGTCTGTCACATGATACAGGGGGCGGGAAAATAAGAGAAAAAATAAATTTGACAGAAAAAAAACCTACTGCTTATTTGAATAGGTGTTAATTCATTGTCTTTTTATTATGAGCTTGTTAATTATACAATTCTCTGATGAAGCGCATGTGCCCATGCGCGAAACGCGTAAGATAGGAGCTTACCAAGTGTCTGATGATAAGCCTGCTCCTAAATAAAACTTCATTTCATCCACTCTAAGACTCAGCATTCCTTTTTCCTCTTTTGTAATTATACAATTCTACTGCACTGAGTGGTCCTTTAACCCCTTGAGTGCTAACGACGGTTCTGATCCGTTGCAGAGTTTCCCACTCAGGTGCTAACGACAGCTCAGAGCCGTCGCTAGCACTCTCCCAACCTTGAGGGAGATCAGGGGGCTCCTACCCCGGCAATCGGGCCTGTATAGTGACAGGCGTCGCCGGGGCTTCACGTTATGCGCGGTGACGTCACCCACAATGACGTCACTGAGCAACTTTATTTAAAAATGACAACAAATATAGGGAAAGGGGACATGCTGCTTAGAAGCCTGCATCTCAGGTATCTAAGCAGCTACAGACCGCCAAGACCCACCGTTAGAAAGGTAATCGCCTCACATTTCCAACAGAGTGAGTTTTGGGGATCTGAAGAGAAAAAAAAAATAGTTAAAAGAAAAAAAAACTTAAATCCGCTTAGCACCCAGTTGGGAAAGTGCTTAGCACTCAAAGGGTTAAAGGGACATTATACACTAGATTTTTCTTTGCATAAATGTTTTGTAGATGATCCATTTATATAGCCCACCTGGGTGTGTTTATGTAAAAATGTATAGATGTGCTGATTTTCAGACTCCTAACCAAGCCCCAAAGTTTTAGATGTGTACGGATGTATACAGATTTCAGATTGCTTATGTTTGTGTTTAATGTGTCTTTTCATATACAGGGGAGGTTCTGCTATCAGCCCCCTTTCATTGGGTGTCCAAGGCTAATCTCATTAGCAGTGCTAAACTAGGCACTTCTAAGTACGTTTTTTAAAGGTTTTACATTGGCTTTTCATATCCGTATCTGTGCCTAATCTTCTTTAGAGTAGTGTCTATTACATGCAGTTAAATGAAAATTAATGTATACTGTTCCCTTTAACCTTTCTTGTAATACAAATGT
Source organism: Bombina bombina (assembly GCF_027579735.1). NCBI lineage: Eukaryota > Metazoa > Chordata > Amphibia > Anura > Bombinatoridae > Bombina > Bombina bombina. Next base: position 522,538,519 of record NC_069505.1, on the reverse strand, counting down.
CGACAAAGCGGTTTAAAATGTTGGAGTAAGTAAGAATATTTAGAAGCCAGACATCATTTTAGAAGCCACATCTTACTAACTGAAAAATATTGAAGCAATCCATCTCAACTTTGGAATTATAATAATACACGCACATATCTATTTTTCCTGGTTGCTGTAGTAACATACTCACACACAAATACAGTGATTTAATCATTTGGGTGCCAGTAACAATGAGCAGTTATTTTACCCTTTGGCTGCCAGTAACACAAAAACATGAGAAGCTCCCATATATCACTTACAAATGCTCAGTAGTCTCTAAAACAAACCAATACCCCCCTTTACACATTTCCGTATGCTGCCTCTCACTTGCACATCAGAGACTCCTTCCCAGTGTTATAGTCCAGTGTTTCTCAACCGCGTTTTCAAGAACCCACAACAGGCCAGGTTTTCATTATAGCTGAACCAGTGCACAGGTGAAGTAATCAGCTGATCAGTAACCATGGTTACTAACCTGCCCTCACCCATCAGCTGATTATTTCACCTGTGCACTGGTTCAGCTATAATTAAAATCTGGCCTGTTTGGAAGTACTTGAGGACCGCGGTTGAGAAACAATGTCATAGTCTATACCTGCCACAGGTTTCTGCTCAGAGAGGTTGTAAGTGAAGAGTTTCACCACATACATTAGCCCTTTCCTAGTTGCACAAACTTCACAGAAAGTTCCAGGATAATTATTGGTGCCATATGCTATATAAATTTAGGCTTCCGGGCGACATTGCGACTTGTATTATGTTGAGTCCTGACTTAAAGGGCCATAATACCCAAATCTTGAAAGTGCTGCAGCATAGCTGTAAAAAGCTGACTAGAAAATGTCACCTGAACATCTCTATGTAAAAAAGAAAGATATTTTACCTCAAAAGTTCCTCAGTAGCCACATCCCATTGTAAAGGACTTCTAAGCAGCAAATCAGTATGTCTGTCCCGGGACAGCTGAAGGGATGAGCCTCGTGCACTCTCATGTTATTTCCCTATTCAGTTTAAAGGAAGTTTACTATGAAATCTCATTAGAGTTAAGTGAAATCTCATGAGATCACAGTAAAAGAGTTCCTGACCTCAGCACTGCTGATGCTGATTGGCTGCAGTTCATTTCTTCATTTTTTTTTACCTGCAGCTGGGAGCAGCTGAGTATAACTTTTTACACAGAACTTACTCTGCTAAACTAAGGAGATTGTGAGGTTAAATATCTTCCTTTTTACATAGAGATGCTCAGGTGATATTTTCCTGTAAGCTTTTTACAGTTATGCTGCATCAGTTTTAACATATGAGTATTATGTCCCTTTAAAGTGAATGTAAATTTTGATGCTAAAGTGCCCGGTTTTTAAAGATTTGATTAAAAACAGGGGCACTTTAAGTCATCAAAATTTACATTTCACTCGTTGTGAAAAAATACTTACCTTTTAATCTTGACAGCCGCTCCAGCTTCCCCAGGTCATCGCAAGCAATTTCTGACGTCAGAAATGATGGATCGGTCATCCTCCAATCACGCCCCCCCCCCCCCCCCCGGGGGAATCAGTGTCTGATTCAACGCCGTGATTGGAGGAAGCCGGATTACTCATTTTAGACCCAGGAAGAGGCTTTGCTACAGGCGGAGGAAGCTGGAGCGGCCGTCAAGAATCAAAGGTAAGTTTTTTTTCACAACACGAGGGAAATGTAAATTTTGATGAATTAAAGTGCCCCTGTTTTTAATCGAATTTTTTAAAAAACGGACACTTTAGCATCAAAATTTACATTCACTTTAAGTTTATATATCTGCTCACAATTTATAACTGTATCTTGGAAATTGAGAACTGTAAGAAACTCAATATGATTTTAAACATTACTACGTGGGTTGCATATTCCACTTATTGTGACATTTCATGCAGAGTAATAGTTTTGTAATTAGTAAGGGTTGTTTCTCTTACCTTTGCCATGAAAATAATCTTGGTAATACTGAGCCCCTAAATCCACATGCTCTATGCTGTAATGTTTCATTCGTCCCTGGTTCTTTTGAACTTCTTTTGACACCTCCAGAACAGAGATGCTAGCATTTGTACAGTACATGGATATTGAAGGTTCCATGAAGCCTCCTTCACTTCCAGTGGGAGACACACCAGAAGCTTTAGAGAAGCTAACATTGCGCTCACTCATCCCTCCTGTCTCATTCCTGAAATGGGGACAGCTGAGGAGCAAGTCGTTACTGTTGTTATCTCCCATGTCCTGTTCTAGATTCTCCTTGAAGTTAAGGTCCTCTGTGCTGGTGAAGCTTGGCTCCATGCTTCCAAGACCATATGCCCTTGATACTGCTAATGAAACAGCAGAGGCAGCTGAGGCTCCTGTAGTAGTGTTTCGTCTTTGGGCCACGTAAGTCCGATTAGCTGCCACCTCATTAAGGTCAAAGAGCATGCTCTGAACATCGAAATGTGCAAATGTCTTTGGGGAGATCCATGGCTTGGGTCTATCATCCCGCTCCACGAAAGACCTTCCCATTTCATTCTCACTCTTGTTACTCCTAAGCATGCGAAAAATGGAAGAGTCAGATTCTCCCTTGCCATTCCTCTTCCTTAACTTTTCCTTGTCCTTTGACATGTTGGGAGTGTCGTCTTTTTGGAACTGGCCATTTCGAAGATCTGTTCTAGAACTCCCTGCAAGGTGCAAATTAGATGCCATGCTGGAATCCTCTCGGAGAGTACCATTTCCTTTTTCAGGTGACTCAGGCTCCTGGTTCGGTTTCTCATTTCTAAAGTCATTGAGCATGTCAAAGAAGCTTTGTTCTGGGATCCCTTGAACATTAATAGATGAAGTGCTCCCATACTCTCGAAAAAGAGGCATCCCATTGCCATATTTTGACCCTCGTGTCTCCATCACCTCATCCACGTCACACTCACTCAGTGTTATCTCACTATTGCTTCTATTCCGAAGTGGAATGAAAGTCCTTCCAGGTGACCTTGGCCATCCCTCATGAAATTCTACGTCCCTTGATCTCTTCCTTGACAACCTATGGTATCCCCTGAATATTGGGGATCCCCCATTGCTATGGAAGTATTGTCCATTATAAAAATTCTTTTGATTGTGGAAACCCTTAGTGAATTCCACTTCCTTTGATGGACTTGGCGATGTTGGATCCTTCAGCATGTCCTTTTTGGGGGGCCAGTCAGCAATCCTGGCACGGACCCCCATCTTTGGCATTGCTGGGGTGATGGGATTACCCCTTGAGTTATCACCAGTTTGCATAGGTTGAACCCCATTACTGTTCTGATTCCAGTAGCCTTGAGAATAATAATCCATACTTCTGCCAACATCATTTCCTACTGAGGCTCCCCCGGCCTCCACACCCTCATTTTGATAAGATCTATAACTGGTCATGCTCCAATACAGACATTAATATCCGCATGGAATGAAGATGTTTCCCTGTTGTGTATCGTCGGGGACTTGTCAACCATTGTCGGTTAAGGAACAAATTATTACGGCTTTTTACAAAGTAGAATTAAGACTTTTGTGGTAAATGTTTTTGTCAAGTATGTTCTTCTTCACTTGCATGGTAAATGAAGGGCCACTTCTCAGCAATGCTTTAGTGGGGCCTGCAAAAAACAAATATATAAATTAGGATCGATATTAAAGCAGCTATCATACAGTTGTATACAGTGGCAAATACAAAATACTTATCTAGTTCTTGCATAATTAAACTAGAGCTCAGAATAAAGATCAGTGAGGTTTAGAATCATTAAATTAATTTAATTAGACCACTATTATAAGAAATTATATCAGTTAAGAACCTGCCCTTATTTCCTATAAAGCGTAAGCTTAAAGGGACACTGAACCCAAATTTTTTCTTTCATGATTCAGATAGAGTATGACATTTTAAGCAACTTTCTAATTTACTCCTATTATCAATTTTTATTTGTTCTCTTGCTATCTTTATTTGAAAAAGAAGGCATCAAGCTGGGTTTTTTTTTTGGTTCAGGACTCTGGACAGCACTTTTTATTGGTGGATGAATTTATCCACCAATCAGCAAGAACAACCCAGGTTGTTCACCAAAAATGGGCCGGCATCTAAACGTATATTCTTGCATTTCAAATAAAGATACCAAGAGAATGAAGAAAATTTGATAATAGGAGTAAATTAGAAACTTGCTTAAAAATTGCATGCTCTATCTGAATCAGGAAAGAAAAAAAATTGGGTTCAGTGTCCCTTTAAAGGGATATGAAACCCAACATTTTTATTTCATAATTCAGAACATACAATTTAAATTTGCTTCAATGTCATTGTGTTCCTTGTTGAAAAGAATAGAATGCATAAGTGTGCACATGTCTGGAGCAATATATGGCATAAAAAACTGCTGCCATCTAGTGCTCTTGCAGACGTATAATTCTGCTAAAATAATGCTACCATAACATACTCCAGAGCTCCTAAGCCTAGCTATCTGCAGTTCAACAAAAAAATACTAAGAGAAGGAAGTAAGTTTGATAATAGAAATAAATATGAAACTATATGAATCATGAAAGAAAAATGTTGGGTTCATATCCCTTTAATTAGTTTGTAGACTAGCCTTGTGCTTATCCCAGGCAAAGTGTTTGTCTTCACCACATCTAATAGAAGTTTATTCCACCAATCGGTTACTTTATCTGTGAAGACGTTACACATGGACCTGCTAACCGTAAACTTGAGATCACGACTCCATGTAAGTATTTTTCACAAAAAGAGCAACATCAGAACAACTTCAGCTATACTACGTCCTTTAACCCTTTCAGTGCTAATGACGGCTCTGAGCCGTCGCAGAGTTTCCCACTCAGGTGCTAACGACGGCTCAGAGCCGTCGCTAGCACTCTCCCACCTTGAGGGAGATCTGGGTCTCCTACCCGCTCCTACCCTGGCGATCGGGCCTGTATAGTGACAGGCATCGCCGGGGCTTCACGTTATGAGCGGTGACGTCACGCGCAATGACGTCTCTGAGCAACTTTATTTAAACTTAACAATGTTAAGTATAGGAAAAGGGGGCATGCTGCTTAGAAGCCTATACCTAAGCAGCTACAGACCCCAAGACCCACCGTTGGAAAGGTAATCGCCTAACCTTTCCAACAGTGTAAGTCTTGGGGATCTGGGAAAAAAAAAAAAAAGTTAAAAAAATTAAAAAAAACTTTGAACAGCTTAGCACTCAAAGGGTTAAAGGGACATTGTACACAAGATTTCTCTTTGCATAAATGTTTTCTAGATGATCAATTGATATAGCCTATATTGGAGTGTTTTTGTAACAATGTATAGTTTTGCTTATTTTTTTTAATAACATTATGCTGATTTTTAGACTCCTAACCAAGCCAAAGTTTTAGACATATACTGATGTCTACATATTCCTGCAGCTTCTGTTTGTATAATCTCTCTTTTCATATGCAGGGAGGGGGAAGTGCCTGCTGTTCCTGTTTTCCCAGTCCCTTTCAGTGGGTGTCCCAGCCTAACCTCATCAACAGTGCTAACCTGGGAGCTTCAAATAAGTTTTTAAAAGGTTTTATACAGGATTTTTAGATCAGTATCTGTGCATATTCTTCTTTGTATTAGTGTCTATTGCATGCAGTTATATGAAAGTTGGTGTGTACAGTCCCTTTAAAATGCTATGAAACCCAAACTTTTTTTCAGGATTCAGATATAGTGTAAAATTTAAAATGTCCAATTTATTTCTAATATCAAATTTACTTCTCTAGATATCCTTTGTTTAAAAAGCAGGTATGAAGGTTTAGTAGTGTGCCTAGAGCAATATATGGCAGCAGTTTGATAACTATGTTATATATTTGCAAGAGCATTATTCTCCAGACATGTCCACGCTAGTTACCTAGGTATCTTCTTCATCAAAGAATTCCACGAGAACAAAGAAAATTTGATATTAGTAAATTGGAAACTTTTGAAAGAAAAATGTGGGCATCCATATTCCTTCAAGTTTCTATCGCGTCACCTCTCTCCCTATTCTGTCCTCTAAGCTGCTATGCACATTATCTTTTTGCAAGTTTTATTTTTTTAAACCATGTACACATTAGCAGCTCTCCTTTGAACATATTCCAGTTGATTCATATCCTTCTGGAGATTCTCTAAAGCTCTCTGGTCTGTCGAGATTCTAAAAGAGACACCTCGTCAGTATTACGAGACCATTCAGTCAATTTTTACCTTGAGAATCTCTTCAATATGCTAATTATCTCCAGAAACTATCCATAATGTTAAAGGGACATAAAACCCAAATGTTTTCTTTCATGATTCGCATAGAGCAGGTGATTTTAAACAACTTTCTAATTTACTTCTATTATCTGATTTGTTTTGTTCTCTTGATATTCTTTGTTTAAAAGGTTACCTAGGTAGACACAGGAGCTGCCGATTGCATTAACTAGTTCCCAGTAGTGCATTGCTGCTGCTTCAACCACGTATACCAAGAGAATGAAGGAAATAAGATGATAGAAATCAATTGCAAAGTTGTTTAAAATGATATTCTTTTTCTTAATCATGAAAGAAAAAATGTTGGTTTCATGCCCCTTTAACTAGTGATCTGTACAGAGGAATAAGATCCTTAATATTTCTGCTGCAAATACCTTTACCTATTCAAACATGGCCGGATCGGCCTACCAGAAAACCAGCAGATTTCCCGTTGGGCAGCAGCAGCTGGGGCAATTTAAAGGTGTGGTGCTGCTGTATCACCTCTCTTCTTTTCTCCCCTGAGATATATGTATTAGGGTAACAATGTATTTCCTTGTAAGCTTTCATTTCCTAGACCATGTGCCATTTAAAGGGATACTAAACCCAATTTTTTTCTTTCATGAATCCGATGGAACATGCAATTTTAAGAAACTTTAACAATTACTCATATTATCAAAAATTCTTTGTTCTTTTGCTATATTTATTTGAAAAGCAGGAATGAAGGCTTAAAGGGACATGCCACCCACATTTTTTCTTTTATAAATTAGAAAGAGAATGCAATTTTAAACATCTTTTTAATTTACTTATATTATCTAATTTGTTTTATTCTCTTGATATTCTTTCATGAAAAGCATATCTAGATATGCTCACTAGCTGCTGATTAGTTGCTGCACATAGAAGCATCGTGTGATTGGCTCACCATGTGCATTGCTCTTTCTTCAAATAAGGATATTTAAAAAATGAAGCAAAATAAATAATGGAAGTAAATTGTAATGTTGTTTAAATTTCTATTCTCTATCTGAATCATGAAAGAAAGATTTTGGGTTTAGTGGCCCTTTAAGGAGCCAGTCCTTTTAAGGTTCAGTGCCCTGGGTAGCACTTGCTGAATGGTGGCTAAATGTAGCCACCAATCAGAAAGCGCTATCCAGGGTGCTGAACCAAAAAAGGGCCGGCTCCTAATCTTTCAATCCTGCTTTTTCAAATAAAGATACCAAGAGAACGAAGAAAAATTGAAAATAGGAGTAAATTAGAAAGTTGCTTAAAATAGCATGTTCTATCCAAATTATAAAAGAAACAAATTGGGTTTAGTATCCCTTTAATAGCCCTCTCTTGAACAATTTCTAATGTGTAGTCAAGTAACAATGTGAGACAAAGTGACAAACTGTGATGAGTGTCTTCTCAGGATAACACTATGGATAGTTATTTTCACACTGTGAAAGGGAATCATGGATGAAATCAGGTTGTAGGGTGTCTATATAACAACAATCTGTGTTTTTTTTTATTACAAACTAATAAAATGTAATTATAATAATAACTAGTATTTATATAGCGCCTTTCTCCCAGTGGGACGCAAAGAGTTTTTTGCAGCGCTCGCCTCTCGGAATTAACCAAATCGGTACTCATTTTATAGACCTCGGAAGGATGAAGGGCTGAGTCGGCTCTGCCGGGATTTGAACCTGTGACCTTTGGATCTTTTAAACAGGCTTTTTTGTAGTCAGGGTGTTTACCAACTGAGCTACCTCACCGGCTAATTAGGAAAGAAAATATTGTAGAAAGGATTATCCCATTAATTACCTTGAGAAAAATAGGATGTGTGTTTTCTATTGACTCAAAGGAAAATAGGGGCCAGTCTTCAAAATTTTCCAGGGCTGCTTTTTATTCCCAGTTCAGTTATCAATCAATCATTTTACTGGCCTTACTTGCTCCAATACCCATTTAAAGGGACAGTCTAGACAAAAAGCATAAATTTGATTAATTATTGTTTCATACCAGAGAAGCATCCTGCAACTGGTCCCACATCTATAAGTTTATAAGAAATACATTAAACATTTAAATATTTTTTTTTAGTAGCTGAAAATCTTCACCAAGGACCGCCCACCTATTGCTCCAATCACGATCGACTAAGTTTTCCTACATGGACATGTTGATTTATGAATGTGCAATTTGAAATAGCTAATGGAAAAATAACTGGACAAGAAGAAAGCTGTGGGTGGGGCTTTGTGGCCATTTTAAGCTGCTAACAAACAATGATTATTTAAAAGTTTATTGTACTTCTTACAAGCTTATAAATGTGGAACCCGTTGTAAGATGATTGCCTGGTATGTAACAATAAGTAATAAAGAATAAGTATTTCGTCTAGACCAGACATCCTCAATCTTGGCCCTCCAGAGGTTTTGGAACTACATTTCCCATGATGCTCAGCCAGCTGATATGCTGACTAAGCATCATAGGAAATGTAGTTCCAAAACCTCTGGAGGGCCAAGATTGAGGATGTCTGGTCTAGACCCAATACTTATTCTTTATTACTTATTGTTACATACCAGGCAAGCATATTTAACTCATTAAAAGAATAGTACACTCTACGTACGGTTAAAGGAACATGAAGCCCAATTTTTTTCTTTCATGATTTAGAAAGAACATGCAATTTTAAACAACATTGCAATTTACTTCTGTTATCTAATTTGCTTCATTCTCTTGATAGCTTTTGTTGAGTAGCTGCTGATTGGTGGCTGCACATAGATGCCTCATGTGATTGGCTCACCCATGTGCATTGCTACTTCTTCAGCAAAGGATATCTGGAGAATAAAGCAAATTAAATAGTAGAAGTAAATCGGAATGTTGCATAAAATGGTATTCTCTATCTCAATTATGAAAGAAAATGTTTGGGTTATATATCCCTTTAAAGCTGTTTATTTTGAATTTATTTAATTTTTTTTGTAACTACTGAATATGCTCAGTGGTTCATAAATAAAATCAAACCAACTTATTTATTGGTGGAGAGAGACACGGTCCATAAGTATAACGTTTGGTTCTTTTTCCAGGAAGATTCAAGTTACCAAAAAATAAAACAAACAAAAAACATATTTGGCTCACTATTTTAAAGCAATGGTAAACTTTCCCCTTAGTATAAACAGATACGGAATGTTAGTGATATTTTAGACGCAGTTTAATTTAACAGTAGTAATGAAGATGCGGTGTAACTTACTTTTTAATGAAGCGAGGAAATTCAAATACTCGTACTCGGGCAGGCTACTTCAAAAGTAATTTTTCTTTTTTTTTGTGTGAACTGTTCTCCAATCGGTGCTCTAGCCATACGACACTAAGACAATATATATATATTTTTTTTTTGGGGGGGGGGGGGGGGGGGAGAGAACCAATTGGAGAACAGTTCAAACCGTTAGTTCAAAAAAAACCAAAAAACTACTTTTGAAGTGGGGGGCTGGGGCCAACTACAATTTCGCTAAAATTCCAGAACGTTTACCACCACTTTAAAGGGACATGATACCCAAATGTTCAATCACATGAAAATGGTGTATGAAGCGGAAAATATCACATAAGCATCTCTATGTAGAAAGGGAAGATTTTTTTTACCTCAAATTCACACCCCACTGTAAAGAGACTTTAAGCACAGTCAAGATAGGAACAGCACAACAGGCAAAAAAGGGTGCAACTCTATCAGGGGCTCCACACCAAGTCCCAAATACCAATACACAAGTCCAAAAGACAGCAGCACTCACCACTTCCAAAGTATAAGATAATGCAGAATTTATTGAGACACCAAGGTGCACAAATGGAACAACGTTTCAGACCTCAGTCCTAACATGATTAAGGACTGAGGTCTGAAACGTTGTTCCATTTGTGCACCTTGGTGTCTCAATAAATTCTGCATTATCTTATGCTTTGGAAGTGGTGAGTGCTGCTGTCTCTTGGACTTGTCAAGAGACTTCAAGCAGCCAGTCAGGATACGTGTCCCAGGACCTGCTAGGGAGTGTGCATCTGTCATGTGCAGGCAGAGGCGTAACTAGAAACCAAAGGGCCCAGGTGCAAGAATCTAAGAAAGCCCCCCCCCCCCCCCCAAAAAAAATTTAATTTGATACATATCTTTTTTTTTTTTTTTTTTTTTTTTTTTTTACATTTAACACAGAAAAAAATGTTGAATCAGATTACATGTCTGCAAAAGGAGGTACCCTGTGCCCACAGTCTGAGAGATGGTCTAACTCCCTATTACTGTATATAGTGACACTGTTTAACCCACCAGTACTGTATATAGTGGGTCAGTGACATAGTCTGTAATCTGCCGGTGAGATGGCTGGCCTGACCCTACCCGCCCCAGTACTTTATAAAGTGACCACAGTAGTCTGTGACATGCTCCAGCACCCACGTACTGTATAGACTGACACTGTTTACCCCCCGCCCCCCATGCTGTAGTAACAAGGTCTGTAATTTGCTGGTTCCACAAACATATACACACACACACATACATGCATGCGTAAATACACACACAGTCACATACATACATACACACACACATACATACATAAATACACACACACAAACACCAATGGGTAAAACAGAAAGACTAACATCTGTAGTCAGAGACACAAGTGAAGCATCATGTCACACTCGCATGATATCAGTGCAGGTCAACGTTTTTTATTGTAAAAGAAAAATAAAAAATATATTTTTTTATTTTTTTTGAAGCTGGGCCCCCACCCTTGGGGGCCCAGTCGCAATTGCGACCTCTGCACCCCCTGTAGTTTCGCCCCTGTGTGCAGGCACAGTCATGTTATTTTCCTATTCAGTTTAAATAAGTTGAAAATCTCATAAGCTCACAGCAAAGGCAAAGCATTACCTTAGCACTGCTGATGCTGATTGGCTATTGGTTATTTTCTTCAACTTGTAGCTGGACAGCAGCTGAAGAATAACTGTTTATAAAGCACTTACTCTGGTGAGCTAAAGAAATTTTGAGGTAAAATATCTTCCTTTTTTACATAGAGATGTTTAGGTGATATTTTCTTGTCAGCTTTTAACAGTTGCATCATTTTCAAGTGATTTAGAATATGAGTATTATGTCCCTTTAAGTGTTAGTGCAAAAAAAAGAAGACAAATGAATTGTGTCCCACATTAAACATGTCAGTGACTTTAGGTCACTTTACTTAAATTTAGGACTGACACATGCCAGCTACCTACAACATATTGAGTCACACGCATGACGTTATAACCTTGCATAATTTATTACAGCCTTTGTATTATTCCAATAATGTGGATGCTATTCCATGCTACTAAGGCAAAAAAAACTAAACAAAAAACAACTTCACCGTACTGCAGAACAGTTCATATTATGAATACACAATCTACAATAATATTTCATATCATCCGTCTTTAAAGGGCCTTTATAGTGTTAAAATGACATGCTTAAATTAGTTAAAGCATGTCATTTTACACCAGTGTTTTGAAAGGAAAGGAAACCCCAATATTTTCTTTCATGATTTGAATAAAACATACAAATTAAGAGAGAGATTTTTTTTTAATTGTTTAAAAAGATAGATAACACCTTTACTAACCATTCTCCAGCTTGGCATAACCAATATTGTTATATTAATATACTTTATATCCTCTAAGTTTACGGTTTCTATGACCCAGCCGTCTCTTATCTCAGTGCTTTTTAGATCTGTGCCATATAGATAACATTGTGCTCACTCCCATGGAGAATGATGTTTACACAAAATGCAAGTTTGTAAAAAGAACTGAAATAAGGGGGCTGTCAGAAGATGCTTAGATACACGGTAATCACAGAGGTAAAAAACAGAATTTATGTTTACCTGATAAATTACTTTCTCCAACGGTGTGTCCGGTCCACGGCGTCATCCTTACTTGTGGGATATTCTCTTCCCCAACAGGAAATGGCAAAGAGCCCAGCAAAGCTGGTCACATGATCCCTCCTAGGCTCCGCCTTCCCCAGTCATTCGACCGACGTAAAGGAGGAATATTTGCATAGGAGAAATCATATGATACCGTGGTGACTGTAGTTAAAGAAAATAAATTATCAGACCTGATTAAAAAACCAGGGCGGGCCGTGGACCGGACACACCGTTGGAGAAAGTAATTTATCAGGTAAACATAAATTCTGTTTTCTCCAACATAGGTGTGTCCGGTCCACGGCGTCATCCTTACTTGTGGGAACCAATACCAAAGCTTTAGGACACGGATGAAGGGAGGGAGCAAATCAGGTCACCTAAATGGAAGGCACCACGGCTTGCAAAACCTTTCTCCCAAAAATAGCCTCAGAAGAAGCAAAAGTATCAAACTTGTAAAATTTGGTAAAAGTGTGCAGTGAAGACCAAGTCGCTGCCTTACATATCTGATCAACAGAAGCCTCGTTCTTGAAGGCCCATGTGGAAGCCACAGCCCTAGTGGAATGAGCTGTGATTCTTTCAGGAGGCTGCCGTCCGGCAGTCTCATAAGCCAATCTGATGATGCTTTTAATCCAAAAAGAGAGAGAGGTAGAAGTTGCTTTTTGACCTCTCCTTTTACCAGAATAAACAACAAACAAGGAAGATGTTTGTCTAAAATCCTTTGTAGCATCTAAATAGAATTTTAGAGCGCGAACAACATCCAAATTGTGCAACAAACGTTCCTTCTTTGAAACTGGATTCGGACACAAAGAAGGCACGACTATCTCCTGGTTAATGTTTTTGTTAGAAACAACTTTCGGAAGAAAACCAGGTTTAGTACGTAAAACCACCTTATCTGCATGGAACACCAGATAAGGAGGAGAACACTGCAGAGCAGATAATTCTGAAACTCTTCTAGCAGAAGAAATTGCAACCAAAAACAAAACTTTCCAAGATAATAACTTAATATCAACGGAATGTAAGGGTTCAAACGGAACCCCCTGAAGAACTGAAAGAACTAAATTGAGACTCCAAGGAGGAGTCAAAGGTTTGTAAACAGGCTTGATTCTAACCAGAGCCTGAACAAAGGCTTGAACATCTGGCACAGCTGCCAGCTTTTTGTGAAGTAACACAGACAAGGCAGAAATCTGTCCCTTCAAGGAACTTGCAGATAATCCTTTCTCCAATCCTTCTTGAAGAAAGGATAGAATCTTAGGAATTTTTACCTTGTCCCAAGGGAATCCTTTAGATTCACACCAACAGATATATTTTTTCCATATTTTGTGGTAAATTTTTCTAGTTACAGGCTTTCTGGCCTGAACAAGAGTATCAATAACAGAATCTGAGAACCCTCGCTTTGATAAGATCAAGCGTTCAATCTCCAAGCAGTCAGTTGGAGTGAGACCAGATTCGGATGTTCGAACGGACCCTGAACAAGAAGGTCTTGTCTCAAAGGTAGCTTCCATGGTGGAGCCGATGACATATTCACCAGGTCTGCATACCAAGTCCTGCGTGGCCACGCAGGAGCTATCAAGATCACCGATGCCCTCTCCTGATTGATCCTGGCTACCAGCCTGGGGATGAGAGGAAACGGCGGGAATACATAAGCTAGTTTGAAGGTCCAAGGTGCTACTAGTGCATCTACTAGAGTCGCCTTGGGATCCCTGGATCTGGACCCGTAGCAAGGAACCTTGAAGTTCTGACGAGAGGCCATCAGATCCATGTCTGGAATGCCCCACAGTTGAGTAATGTGGGCAAAGATTTCCGGATGGAGTTCCCACTCCCCCGGATGTAATGTCTGACGACTCAGAAAATCCGCTTCCCAATTTTCCACTCCTGGGATGTGGATTGCAGACAAGTGGCAGGAGTGAGTCTCCGCCCATTGAATGATTTTGGTCACTTCTTCCATCGCCAGGGAACTCCTTGTTCCCCCCTGATGGTTGATGTACGCAACAGTCGTCATGTTGTCTGATTGAAACCGTATGAACTTGGCCTTTGCTAGCTGAGGCCAAGCCTTGAGAGCATTGAGTATCGCTCTCAGTTCCAGAATATTTATCGGTAGAAGAGATTCTTCCCGAGACCAAAGACCCTGAGCTTTCAGGGGTCCCCAGACCGCGCCCCAGCCCACCAGACTGGCGTCGGTCGTGACAATGACCCACTCTGGTCTGCGGAAGCTCATCCCCTGTGACAGGTTGTCCAGGGACAGCCACCAACGGAGTGAATCTCTGGTCCTCTGATTTACTTGTATCGTCGGAGACAAGTCTGTATAGTCCCCATTCCACTGACTGAGCATGCACAGTTGTAATGGTCTTAGATGAATGCGCACAAAAGGAACTATGTCCATTGCCGCTACCATCAAACCTATTACTTCCATGCACTGCGCTATGGAAGGAAGAGGAACGGAATGAAGTATTTGACAAGAGTTTAGAAGTTTTGTTTTTCTGGCCTCTGTCAGAAAAATCCTCATTTCTAAGGAGTCTATTATTGTTCCCAAGAAGGGAACCCTCGTTGACGGAGATAGAGAACTCTTTTCTACGTTCACTTTCCATCCGTGAGATCTGAGAAAGGCCAGGACAATGTCCGTGTGAGCCTTTGCTAGAGGAAGGGACGACGCTTGAATCAGAATGTCGTCCAAGTAAGGTACTACTGCAATGCCCCTTGGTCTTAGCACCGCTAGAAGGGACCCTAGTACCTTTGTGAAAATCCTTGGAGCAGTGGCTAATCCGAACGGAAGTGCCACGAACTGGTAATGCTTGTCCAGGAATGCGAACCTTAGGAACCGATGATGTTCCTTGTGGATAGGAATATGTAGATACGCATCCTTTAAATCCACCGTGGTCATGAATTGACCTTCCTGGATGGAAGGAAGAATTGTTCGAATGGTTTCCATTTTGAACGATGGAACCTTGAGAAACTTGTTTAGGATCTTGAGATCTAAGATTGGTCTGAACGTTCCCTCTTTTTTGGGAACTACGAACAGATTGGAGTAGAACCCCATCCCTTGTTCTCCTAATGGAACAGGATGAATCACTCCCATTTTTAACAGGTCTTCTACACAATGTAAGAATGCCTGTTTTTTTATGTGGTCTGAAGACAATTGAGACCTGTGGAACCTCCCCCTTGGGGGAAGCCCTTTGAATTCCAGAAGATAACCTTGGGAGACTATTTCTAGCGCCCAAGGATCCAGAACATCTCTTGCCCAAGCCTGAGCGAAGAGAGAGAGTCTGCCCCCCCACCAGATCCGGTCCCGGATCGGGGGCCAACATCTCATGCTGTCTTGGTAGCAGTGGCAGGTTTCTTGGCCTGCTTTCCCTTGTTCCAGCCTTGCATTGGTCTCCAGGCTGGCTTGGCTTGAGAAGTATTACCCTCTTGCTTAGAGGACGTAGCACTTGGGGCTGGTCCGTTTCTACGAAAGGGATGAAAATTAGGTTTATTTTTGGCCTTGAAAGACCTATCCTGAGGAAGGGCGTGGCCCTTGCCCCCAGTGATATCAGAGATAATCTCTTTCAAGTCAGGGCCAAACAGCGTTTTCCCCTTGAAAGGAATGTTAAGCAATTTGTTCTTGGAAGACGCATCCGCTGACCAAGATTTTAACCAAAGCGCTCTGCGCGCCACAATAGCAAACCCAGAATTTTTCGCCGCTAACCTAGCCAATTGCAAAGTGGCGTCTAGGGTGAAAGAATTAGCCAATTTGAGAGCACGGATTCTGTCCATAATCTCCTCATAAGAAGGAGAATTACTAGTGATCGCCTTTTCTAGCTCATCGAACCAGAAACACGCGGCTGTAGTGACAGGGACAATGCATGAAATTGGTTGTAGAAGGTAACCTTGCTGAACAAACATCTTTTTAAGCAAACCTTCTAATTTTTTATCCATAGGATCTTTGAAAGCACAACTATCTTCTATGGGTATAGTGGTGCGTTTGTTTAGAGTAGAAACCGCCCCCTCGACCTTGGGGACTGTCTGCCATAAGTCCTTTCTGGGGTCGACCATAGGAAACAATTTTTTAAATATGGGGGGAGGGACGAAAGGTATACCGGGCCTTTCCCATTCTTTATTTACAATGTCCGCCACCCGCTTGGGTATAGGAAAAGCTTCGGGGGGCCCCGGGACCTCTAGGAACTTGTCCATTTTACATAGTTTCTCTGGGATGACCAAATTCTCACAATCATCCAGAGTGGATAACACCTCCTTAAGCAGAGCGCGGAGATGTTCCAACTTAAATTTAAATGTAATCACATCAGGTTCAGCTTGTTGAGAAATTTTCCCTGAATCTGAAATTTCTCCCTCAGACAAAACCTCCCTGGCCCCCTCAGACTGGTGTAGGGGCCCTTCAGAAACAATATCATCAGCGTCCTCATGCTCTTCAGTATTTTCTAAAACAGAGCAGTCGCGCTTTCGCTGATAAGTGGGCATTTTGGCTAAAATGTTTTTGATAGAATTATCCATTACAGCCGTTAATTGTTGCATAGTAAGGAGTATTGGCGCGCTAGATGTACTAGGGGCCTCTTGTGTGGGCAAGACTGGTGTAGACGAAGGAGGGGATGATGCAGTACCATGCTTACTCCCCTCACTTGAGGAATCATCTTGGGCATCATTTTCTCTAAATTTTGTGTCACATAAATCACATCTATTTAAATGAGAAGGGACCTTGGCTTCCCCACATTCAGAACACAGTCTATCTGGCAGTTCAGACATGTTAAACAGGCATAAACTTGATAACAAAGTACAAAAAACGTTTTAAAATAAAACCGTTACTGTCACTTTAAATTTTAAACTGAACACACTTTATTACTGCAATTGCGAAAAAGTATGAAGGAATTGTTCAAAATTCACCAAAATTTCACCACAGTGTCTTAAAGCCTTAAAAGTATTGCACACCAAATTTGGAAGCTTTAACCCTTAAAATAACGGAACCGGAGCCGTTTTTATATTTAACCCCTTTACAGTCCCTGGTATCTGCTTTGCTGAGACCCAACCAAGCCCAAAGGGGAATACGATACCAAATGACGCCTTCAGAAAGTCTTTTCTATGTATCAGAGCTCCTCACACATGCATCTGCATGTCATGCTTCTCAAAAACAAGTGCGCAATACAGGCGCGAAAATGAGACTCTGCCTATGATTAGGGAAAGCCCCTAGAGAATAAGGTGTCCAATACAGTGCCTGCCGGTTATTTTACAAAATTCCCAAGATTAAAATAATTCCTCAAGGCTATGGAGTATAAAATATGTTTATATATAAATCGATTTACTGTCTGTAATAAAATGGCTTACCGGATCCCATAGGGAAAATGACAGCTTCCAGCATTACATCGTCTTGTTAGAATGTGTCATACCTCAAGCAGCAAAAGTCTGCTCACTGTTCCCCCAACTGAAGTTAATTCCTCTCAACAGTCCTGTGTGGAACAGCCATCGATTTTAGTAACGGTTGCTAAAATCATTTTCCTCTTACAAACAGAAATCTTCATCTCTTTTCTGTTTCAGAGTAAATAGTACATACCAGCACTATTTTAAAATAACAAACTCTTGATTGAATAATAAAAACTACAGTTAAACACTAAAAAACTCTAAGCCATCTCCGTGGAGATGTTGCCTGTACAACGGCAAAGAGAATGACTGGGGAAGGCGGAGCCTAGGAGGGATCATGTGACCAGCTTTGCTGGGCTCTTTGCCATTTCCTGTTGGGGAAGAGAATATCCCACAAGTAAGGATGACGCCGTGGACCGGACACACCTATGTTGGAGAAAGTATATTAACCCC